>NW_004797854.1:6791-50374 GCF_000002075.1 Aplysia californica | reverse complement strand
ACAGACAGACAGACAGACAGACAGACAGACCGACAGACAGACCGACAGACAGACCGACAGACAGACCGACAGACAGAGATAGAGAGACGTGTGTGTATATTATTACGTATCATGTGTGTATGTGTGTTTGAGGGCGTGTGTGTGTGAGAGAGAGATAGATAGATAGATAGAGATAGAGTGTATGTGTATCAGTGTGTATGTGTGTGTTAGAGTGAGAGTGAGAGAGTGAGAGTGAGTGAGAGAGAGAGAGAGAGAGAGAGAGAGAGAGAGAGAGAGAGAGAATGTATGTGTGTGCGTGTGTATGTGAGTGTGTGCGTGTGTATGTGTGTGTTTTTTTATAGTAGAGGGTTTTATGGCACTCGCAACTGCATAAGGTCATATGAGCGTGCGGACACATACTTTTAGTTGGTAGGAAATTTTGAATTTGACTGGGTGGCGGCCGAAGCCTACTCTTATCGATTTTAGACCACCAAGGGATCTTTAACGTGCGCAACTTGCACATGGCCCTCCGAGATTTTTCGCCCTTGTCCGAGAAGGCTAGATGTAGATCTTTCCTACCAGAAGATCAGGGGTGTGGCAGAAAGACAGCTGTAAGAAGGAGTCAAGGAGTAGCATTAGAAAGGCTGCAGTAAGAATCAGGAGCCCAGAGGAGGGGGCAAAGGAGGTGACGGGGTGGGGGCAGAAAGAGGAGACGAAAGCAGACGACAGAATATTGCTAGAGAGCAGGAAAGGAGGTGAAAGGAGACAATTTTAGAGAAGAAAATTTTTCGGTCGCTACCCGGATTTGAATCCGGGACCTTTGAATGAGAGGCCAACACCTAAACCTCTAGGCCACGAGAGCCCCCAGTGTGTGTGTGTGTGTGTGTGTGTGTGTGTGTGTGTGTGTGTGTGTGTGTGTGTCTGTTATAGGCTATACTAGCAAAATCACAAAGTGGACATTGCGTAGTTTGCATTGAATAGATTGCGGACTGTATAAAGATATTTCCCTCTTTACTAATATATTCAATTTTTAAAATAATCTCTCTTTCTCTTTTTTATCTTTCTGATTCACTTTTTTCAATCAGGTTTTGTATCTCTGTCTTCTTTCTTCTCTCTCTTTCAGTCTTTTCTCTCAATATCGAGACGAAAACATCAGTTCCAGGCTGGTCTCCAGTCTCCAGTGCGTTACACTTTAACTATCAATGACAATATAACATTCTTTTACAAAACTATAGACATGGAATATGTGACGAAATTGTTTAAAAATATGAATCTCAGCTTGTGCACGCCAAAGACATGTTCAGTGTCTGTGAAGAGAGGTGCGGGAAAGTCGTCTTCTTCTTCTTCTTCTTCTTCTTCTTCTTCTTCTTCTTCTTCTTCTTCTTCTTCTTCTTCTTCTTCTTCTTCTTCTTCTTCTTCTTCTTCTTCTTCTTCTTCTTCTTCTTCTTCTTCTTCTTCTTCTCCTCCTCCTCCTTCTCCTTCTCCTTCTCCTTCTCCTTCTCCTTCTCCTTATTATTATTATTATTATTATTATTATTATTATTATTATTATTATTATTATTATTATTATTATTATTATTGTTATTGTTATTATTGTTAAAGAGCATTGATGCTGTCTGCTTCCCAAAGTGGATTACATTATTCACTGAGATACAAAATTAATGTTTCACTTTAAGAAAAAAAATTGTTTGTGTAGAACATGTGGAGAGAGAGCGAGCGAGCGAGAGAGAGAGAGAGAGAGAGAGAGAGAGAGAGAGAGGGGGGGGGGAAGGGGGGAGGGAGAGAGAGATCCGAGAGAGTCATGCTGACAGAAGACAGACATTTTGTTTATTTTTCAATGGTCTTACTAAATAATCAACTAAGTTGACACTTTTTGCTCTACATATCGGCTAGCGTGCCCACGAAAAAAGAATCTGTCAGCATTAAAACATATCTAGATCTAGATCTAGATTATCTAGATCTAGATTCTAGTAAATAAAATAACAACACCGATTGGGGTTCAAGATCCACGGTAAAATACGGTAAGTCGGAAATGAGTGTTCTATGCTGCTAGATCCGGAAGTGGTTGCTAATCTCAACAAAAGAAACATGGAAGAGTACCATAACAATGCAGGTGCACTCTTTCTGTCAAGTCAAATTTGATAGACCATCCATGGTGTATTGTTATTGCCTGTGTTTTACCCAGAGGATACCTCAGAAGGTAATGCTTTGCCGTTACATATGCAAAGATGATTATGTTCCTGTTATGCGAGTGAATGATTTTGATAACGAAATAGGCATGCTAGGCCTACCGGCGATTGTGTAGATTTCCACGTTAAATTCCGATACTACACGGGACATCTGACAAACTCTTTTATTCATATTTACAAGAATATATGAGGAAGCAACAATTTAAGGAAAACATTTGGTGCTTTTTCGGTAGTTCCCACCCCCCTTATTTGAGCCTGACCTACATCTAGATCTAGATCTATACGTTTGATTCGCGGTGAGCTAAGATATCGTTGATCTTGTAGTTCCGTTCGTTAAAGTCCACGATCCATCTGTTTACATCCAGAGAAGAAATGCAGAAGTCTTGAAGACCAAATACTATTTGAATTAGGCTACACAAAGAGCAGGAATGCAACCTAACTGCAAAACATCAAATTAGGATAAAATTCAGGGGGGGCATGCCCCCCTGAACCCCCCACCTCCATTATATTTTTATTAGGTCAGGGGGGCAAGCCCCCCTGAAACCCCCTACTCTTGACTTTAACGAACGAAACTACAAAATTCAAACCTAACAACTGCAAAACATTAAATTATGTTACAACCGCCCTCACATGATGCCTACACTTACACTACACCAAGGAAAGGCGAGACAGAACAGTGAGTAGATCTCGAGTCCGAATAAGAAATTTTTTTATTCGGACTCGAGTCCGAATATGAAAAAATGTTATTCGGACTCGACGGCCAACATAAATAGGCCTATTATAAAGTTTAAAAGTTTGATTGTAGTGGATCAAAATCTGGAAATCTAAGTGAATTGAGTCAATTCAGTAGATCTAGAGCATGAGAATGAGACATGAGACTCTTGACAACCTACCATGTTGATCTAGATAGATTTGGTCAGTAGTGGCAGTGAGACAAGCAGATAGCTATTCTAGAGAACGACAACTAAACACCATTATATGACTGATATTTATACTATAGTTGGAAATGGATTGGACACACCCTGAGGAGACCCCCGACAAGCATCATCAGGCAGGCTTTAACGTGGAACCCACAAGGAAAGCGTAAGAGGGGAAGACCAAAGATGACATGGAGGCGAGCGGTACAAGCGGAAATTGAAAAAGCGGGGACATCATGGAAACAAATAGAAAAGGATGCTCAGGACAGGCTTCGCTGGAGTAATGTTGTTGATGGCCTGTGCTCCACTGGGAGTTACAAAGGGCAAGAGAGAGATTTATACTATAGTAGGCCTAACAGCCATCTTGTTTGATGCCATCGAAGGATTTTGACTTTGTCAGTCATGGTGGCACCCGACTGCACGACGGCAGCCTGCCGACTCGGATTATTTTCTTTGCAACTTGCAAAACTGTTCGGTTCGGTTACACTGTGATTGTGCAGCACCCTTCTTCCGCCCAGATTGATTCTGATGTTGTACATTACATAGACTGAGAAGAAGAAGACTAAAGGCCTACGTACGAAAGCAAGTTGAAAGTTCAACGAAGCAGTGCAAAAGATCAACCGTTTCGATCTGGAAAGTTTCTTTTAACCCTCCACGGGTCACGCCTATTGTCGCAGTGTCAGTAAATACCGATACCGCTGGTTGCGACTATTGTCACGCCACTTACAGGCATGTAACGCCCCAAACTGTCAAGATTGTAATGCTATGTTTAAAATGCTGGGACAGTTTACGCCTCATAGGAGATGTTTGACTGCCATAATTTTGAAGTGGTAGTGAGCTTTGTGCTTGTCGCGGGAGTTTTTTATTCCAATTTTTCCTCGCGTTCGTCAGTTAGCACTGAAAATGGCTGACTCAGATTCTGAGAGCGACTCAGATGTTCCTGACATATTCCTTCAAAGTGATTGTGATTCCGATGAAGAATTTCTAGGTTTCGATCAAAGAGATATTGATTTAGTTGTTCCAGGTGGTCAAATCGTAGATCTTATGAGGTTTGGCCCCCCAAACGATGGCAATATAGCTGCTGATGTTGCCGAGGGGTGGTCTAAGGAAGACATGGTGGTAAATGTACTCGCATATACTGCAGTTTCTGCCTTAAATGCGGATCTTCTTCAGAAAAGAATGCTTGATTTCTTCAAGATATTTATAGATGATGATTTCTTAGACAGGTTTAGGATTGAGACGAACAGGTATGCCAGATCTCAGCTAGGTAATGCTGGGGACAATTTGAAAGCAAAGGCAAGACTCCGTTCGTGGAAAGACACTACTGTTGCTGAACTCAAAGTGTTTTTTGCTCATTCTACTGACTGGAGTTGTTGAAAAACCAGACTTAGAGAAATACTGGATTACAAACGATCCAAAGGTCACTCCTTTTTTTTGGGAAACCATGACCAGAGACAGATTTACTCTTCTCTACTTTCAAACCTTCACTTGGTCGACTATGCCGACGATGATAACCTTGACCCCCTTTTCAAAATCAGGCCCCTGATCAAGCGTCTTCAGACTACGTTTCAAGACATATAATCCCAACAAACCCGAGAGATTCGGCATAAGGTTATTTGAGGTTTGCGAGTCGTCTAGCGGCTTCTGCTTCAACTTTGACGTGTACCATGGAATTGCAAAGGATGTGAAGGTTCCTGCAGAAACTACTCAAACATCTAAAATTGTAATGGGTCTGATGGAAACGGCTAAACTGCTTGATAAAAATAATCATTTGTATATGGACAATTACTATACCTCGGTAGAGTTGTTTGGACTTATATTACAGCACGGGACTTATGCTTGTGGCACACTTCATGCAAACAAAGTGGGAACCCCTCAAGCCCTCAAAGTAGCAAGAAGAATGGAGCCGTACCAATGTCTTTTTAGAAGAAAACAGCATGCTGGCGGTTTTATTCAGAGGGAAGAGAGATGTGAAGATGATGTCCACGATTCATCAAGCACAAGGACTGGTTATCTACCGCCCCCGACGCAATCCAGCGACTATAATGAAACCTGTTTGTGTCAAAGAGTACACCCAGTACAAGGGAGGTGTAGATAGAATGGACCAAATATCAAAGTACTATACATCACTTCGTCGAAGTCTGAAATGGTGGAGGAAACTTGCTTTCTTTTTGTTGGAGCTGGCAGCAACAAATGCCTATGTGCTGTATCACAAATTTGGAGATCCATGCGTAGCACATGAAGAAGCTATGGTTCAACTTGTGAAACAACTGGTTGCAGAAGGAAAAGCTGACATGCTTGAAGAGCTGATACGAAGACCAGGACGCCCAACAACCACTGGTGTAGCCAGAGAAGCAAGGCTCACCAACTGCCACTTTTGTGACCACATTCCATCGCAGCCAGGTGCCAACCGCAAACATCCCATGCGGGATTGCGTTGTTTGTAATCAACCAAAGAAACAAAGACAAAGGTGTAAAAGAAAGCAGACAACATTCTGGTGCCCAGACTGCGCAGTGGTTCTCTGTGTACCTCTTTGCTTCAGACTCTATCATACTGTGGAAAACTACCAACTTGCCTATCGGCGTCAGACACAGGCTGATGGGGATACTTAGGAGGAGGTGGTGGAGCAGCAGTAGAAGTTGCAGCAGCAACGATAGTTGTACATATATGTATATAGGTTAGTGACATACTTACTTGTTCCTGGTGTTATAATTCATTATTTTGATGTTGTTGTTTTTCTTTCATGACCAATTTCAGAGTTTTTGATTTTTTTTCTCCTCTTTATTACTAATAAACATCAGCAACTGCACCACCATACATGTCACCAAAACAGCACAAGTGAAAAATATACACAACACTAAACTTAGTACATATGATTTCTACCATATAACTTTGTTTTAGACAAGGTTATGAATATATTGGCATGCATACATGACATGTGGGTTTCATCTTCAGCATTGGCAGCATCACGACCACCACCACCACCATCACCACCACCACCAACAACAATTGTTAGAAAAAATTTTGCCAACTACAAAGTTTATTCTATATATAATTATCAATAGTAAAGTTACTATTTGGGATTTAGTCATATGCTTTGAAATTTGCATTTAAAAAAAAAATGATTCAGCTGGCAGGGAACAAAACATGGGAAATAATTCAGCGGGCAAAGGTCTAAAGTTTTGTGAGTACAAGAAATTAAGCACTTGAAAGAGATTGGACTCAACGGGACGCTGAGCTGCAAATGGAGTAGATCTAATTCGAGACTGCAAGGTTTGCAAATAGATACTGCGAAGTGCAGAAGCAGTGGGGAACCACCAGCAGGAAAGACTCAAAAAGGGAAGCTTGGAAACTGCCAATGCAAACCACGCACTACGCAAAATCATCACTATTTTTAGAATCGCGATCAGATGACGCGGCGGACATCCCCCTTGCGAGGTCAAACAAGATGGCAGTTACTATAAATATCGGCCAATGGCGTTTAGTTGTCGTTCTCTAACTATCTGCTTGTGGCAGTGAGTGTGGCTATTCATTTGGGCTTGGAAAAATCTTTTTATTTGGTCATAGTTTTGATAAACTACTAACTAAAAATGATAAAGTTAATATATATTTATTAACATGCTGTTGTGTCGGCCTATACTTCGTCACATTTGTGAGACCTTTTATAATGGGCTGGCATTATTCGGACTCCTGGGATGCCTATAATCTGGTCATTAGCAACTACAAAAAATGGCCACTAAAGTTTGATGACTTCAAAAGCTTGACGAGTTCCTTGAAAACTGGACTCAAAACACTTGGGGATCCCCACCTCCTTCAACTGTAAATATCTCAACTCCTATTAAAGAAATGGGTATTTTATTTGTCAAACTCAAGGCTAATTAGTAAGTTCGTCGAAGGAGTATGAGTGTTCAGTAACTTTGTTGAGAGAATTTCCGCATATTGACTACCCTCTTAGTCTTAGACGTACTACTGTAAATATGACATTGAGTGCTGTTGAAGGAAAAATTTTTAAACAATAAAAAATGTATTCTTCAAACTTGTTACCCTCTCGTCCTCCTGTCTGCCAGAATCACACATTCCGTTTCATTTAAATTAAGCCCTTTCCATCAGAATGTCACAAAGTGTGTCATTTGCACGTCACCTTATTTATTTTACACACTTCCATCAAATCCTCCAAATCCATATATATGATAGTCAAGTTAGAAATAGACATGACAACTCTTCCTTTCTTAAGGAGAATTTGAAGTGTATTTTTCGAGTGGCAGCGTGGTGTATAATTGACAAAATTTTGAATTCCGAATCCAAATCACTTAAAGACTGTTAAAAAATTAAACCCCTTTTCAATACTCATGCTTTTTCTACGTTCAGTCTCCCTTTCTGTTTCCCCAGTGTTGGTGGTGATTAATTTTTTGGCAGGGTGAATGAGAAAAGTCTGGAGATCTGAAATTCTTGGTAATACAAAAATTTAGGTGTCTGAATGAAAGCACAGATCCAGATTTAATTTTGGTTGTTCAAGAAATCTTAGTAGGTAGTGTTTGCATCTCATCAAAAGGTCCTGGGTTTGAAACCTAACAGTGACAAACATTTTTGTCCTTTCGCCTCTTTTCTGTAGTAGTAGACTCTAGTTCTGCTCTGTCATCTTGCTTTCATTTCCACTTTCTCCCCGGGCCCCCCCCCGCGGGCTGGAAGGGCTAGTGAGAAAAAAAATAGATTTTCGTCTTGGGTCCTTTCCACGGATGAGTCTTGATCTGTCCTATTCCATAAGACGGTTAACTGACAAAATTGGGTCAGTAAAAAGAAACGGCACTGGTCCGTGAAGATTAAAATCCCTAAAAAGGATAGAAAAGGTGAGATTATGGGAGGTACTAAAACAATATAAGAGCGCCGATGAGTAAAGATACGAAATCTAAAATTGATGAATGTCACTGAATTGGTCATTATATCAAAATAAGTGAACCTATTTCAATAGTTATTTATCTAATGAATAACCCCCCTGTAAAAGAGACCTGTTTTCAGCAATTGCCATAGAGTAATGTTACGTCAAAGTCATCGTTATGGAGTGTGCCTGAGGCGCTGTCCGTGGCTCTCCAGCTCAGTGGTTCCGACCAAGAACTGCTGGGAGCTACTTGCCAGAAATAAGGAATCAAAGACCCCATGGTGGACTTGAAATCACATAAAAATTCCAAATGAATTTCTTATAAAACTGAAAATACTCCAGTGAGTATAAAATCAGGAGTGCCTTCGAAATCAGAATGTGTGTTCCTGAAGGCAAGGGGCTCTATGAAGTAGGAAAATTGGTCACATATGTGTAAAAGTCAAATGTACTGCAGGCTGAAAAACTAGCAGTCGACTGCCCCTGATATCTAGCAAGGGACTGCACATAAAAAATTTATTTTGGTGGATAAGAGTTAATCCTTAGGTAAAGTGTTTGGGGAATAAGTAGCTAAATGTTTTCTCAATGAGACTGTTTGGCTATAGAATATTGTATTTCATATAACTCTTGCATTTTTTACTTTTTTTTTTCAGATTTACTTAACTTGAGCTACATTTGACATCACAACTTTGACTAGTTTGTCTTTGGGAAAAGGAAGTTTTTCACAGTTTCATTCTGAGGATAAAAGTCCATAAGATCAGCATGACAGACGCTCAAGTGCCGAAAGGAAATTCTGCAGCCCCTGCGTCGCTGCCCAATGTTTCCTGGTTTGAATTCATTTTAAATGAAAATTTGTTAAAGGAGCACCTAAATCAAGACAATCCAGGTATGCCACATTAATTCATAAGAGGACATTAGTTCTCCTTCAAAATATCTTGAATATTTTTTGTGTTTGCTTGGTACCCTTGAAGAAGCTCAAAGTAAAGTTCCGTTATCTAAATAATACTCATGTTTAGTTTTTTGTTAAATCTGCATTATATTATGTTTGGTTTGTAATTGTAGAGTCCTTTAAATTTATACAGTTGCTTGATATAATTGCGAAAAGCTAATCAATGTTCCTAATTCCCTGAACATTTATGTTCGGAAACATCCCAAAATCGAACAAAATCATCTATAAATTTAAGTGTTTTTTGGGGGTTAAAGTATCGTGTTTGATTTACAATATTGTTCATTTTTGTTGTTTGAAAAAGACATTTTTTTCTTGAGCTTAAAGTAAAGTAGTCAGTAAAGTACTTTTTGAAGTTGGATTCGTAGTAGTAGTAACTTTTGAAAGTATTGAGACTGAGTTAAGTTTTCAAATTTTGACCTATATGAAACTTTTGATCTTGTTTCAGATCCGCCAGCATGTCAGCTCATCATGCAGTTCCTTCAACAAGCAGAGGTAGAGATGACATCTGTCATTCAAACAGCGAATGAAAAGCTGGGTAAAGTCCAAGGCCCACCGGGTGCTGTGCCTATACCAGTGAATAAAGTGGAGGAAGGTTTGTGATGAGTGTCTAACAACACTTGAGAATAGCCAGAAAATTTACAAACTCTGCAGTAGATACTCTTTAAGTTTAATATTTCATTGTTTTTTTCGTGCTTTGGCTATAACATTCTTCCCCTAGAACATACTTTTTACTCAGTTGAGTGGAATACCTTGATTGTAGGATTTGTGTAAAATGCTTTTTATATGTATTTTAGTAATTAAATCTGTTATCAAGCCTTTTATTCTCTTTTTTTTTTTGCTCAGAGCCAAAACCAGTAGAGCCCACAAAGAAAGTTCGTGCGCTTCGACTTTTGGCCTTGAAAGTTGGCAGTCATCTACATTGGAACCTCATGGTTATGGAGAAAGGGTGAGAGTTGCTTCTAATGGAAAACAAAAACTTACTTGTTTTAAAGAGTCTTTTTTTGTCCTTAAGAAAATATTAACATACGATTTTCTTCTCAAAATTCTTGCATTAAATGTTTGTAGGTGCATCTGATTTTTAATGATTTATTGTGGTGTGAGCTGCTTTTAAGTTAGAAAATGTTTCTGTTAGTGTTGTTGAAAGGAAATATAGTTTCTCCTACCCTTTGTTTGTGCCTTACTGATTAGAGAATGTAAAGAGGAACTTTGAGTCGAATTATTTTAAGTAATTGAAATTAGTATCACTCGTCACCTTTGTGAATATTGTGCTACCAGATGGTGAAAACAATATACTTAATATCTTGTCAAGTATTGGCACAAACAATGTTTTGTTATGAAACTAACCTTAAAATTGAGTGGTTTGTACCTTTTATGCTGAGAATATGAACTTTTTCTTATAGGGGGGAACATTTTAAGATCATAACTGCAGCTAGTTTTCTTGATTTTTTCTTTTTTCTTTTTACATTAATGATTTTTTACTTTCTATGTTTCTACTGTTATGATAATGATAAACATACAGATTTTGCTGAGCCCAGCTGTCGCTTTCTTCTGTTCTGTAGGGTTCCCACGCCAATACTGCAGGCTCTCCTGATTGAGTTACTGCAGGTTTGTGTGCCCGACGTCATTGACAACATTCATAACCCTGACCTGGAAGTGTCCGCTCTGTCGGAGATAGGATTCTTTGTGGTCCACTTGTTCCATCGGTGGTAAGTTTCTAGTGATCAAACTTCCTCAGCACTTATTAACTTTTATAACTTCACTGTTCTTCTATTGAACCTGGACTCGCTACAGAATTGAAGAAAAAATTATTTAATTTCAGAAGAGTACTCAAAAGCTTAAGGACTGTTATTGCATTCCCATACAGTGATTATGTGGCAACTGACTTTTACTGACATTTTAAGAGATATTGTGGATGACACTTTGCTTTCTGTTGGCTACTCTTATCTTCGACTTGCAGATTTCTAGGAATACAGAGCTGGAATCAGAGTGTTGTGAAGTTATTGGTATAGAAAGGAATAAGTGAGTTATGGTCTTAAATGTTAGGTTTGTGGCAATTTCTTGTTTTTTGAAGTTTTTTGTAATGAGTTTACCATCAGTTTGGCATTTAATGATTTTATGGGTTTGTAGATTAATAATTTGTTCATTTGTGCCGTAGAGATGCTAAAACATGCAAATCTTATTGTGTTTTGTGTACTTGTCATGCATCCAATCCAGTTAGGAAATATTCTACTTTTTAGTAACTGTTGATTGCCAGTCGGTAATGATTCGAATCATTGTACGTTTGTATTATGATTGCCCCCTACTTTTATTTGTTATGTAGGTGTGTTCGCAGTGTTGTGAGAGATAGCTTCCCAACAAAGCCAGTCAAGCAAGGTTTTATGACTGCGTATGTATTCTCATCATTGTTTTTGCTAATATGTGCGAACCCATTTTGTTTGTCAGCTTTCTTTATTTGGTAGTATTAGCTTACTATATCTAGCTAACTGAACTCTTTTGGAGTTTTGTGTTTTGTAACAGTATCTGAACCATTTTGTTCTGGGGTTGTTTTTTTCATCTTTTCTTTAATTCAAAGGAATTTTTAAGATCTAAACAATTACTGCTAATCATGAAGTGATGCTAAAGGAACAGATTGCTTATCGTCTTCTGATGGAGTATTTGATTTTTTCTTTGATGTGTTTACTTTTGTTAAGTTTTCTGTTAAGGTGATCATGTATACATCGTACATGTCTGACCCTAAACGTGAATGTACGTGAACATTGAATTTCAGAAAAGTGGGAAAAAACCCCGGCTAATTTCTTTCTTGTCGTGTACAAGTTTTGTGGCAGATTTTGTGTATAATGTTCTTTTTTACATATTGCAATATCACTAATTTTAATTACTATTATGAATAATATAATCTTAACCCTTTGAACCCTAAATCTTGAAATTTCTCAAATCTCTATCCCTGGACATTTTTTGCAAATTTCATCAAAGTTCACGAGGGCAAATACACAAAAAGACTGAGGGGAAGAACATGGAGAAATAAACACACATGTGTTTGCTCCCTTGTTTACCTTATTCCAAGGTGGAAATATTGTAAGGCAACAAACAAGAAATAAAGAGAGTGCTTTTGATGGACTACACAGGGTAGTCCGTGCCCCAGTGAACCGGCCTTACGGTTTTCAGCAAAATATTGCCCAGGCCGTAACGGGTTCAAAGGTTTAAACTAAAAAGAAAGTGTTTTACATAATTTGGCAGATACGCAGTAAGAGTTGGACACCAATGTTATGCTTTCAATAATTATTCAACAATCTCGTATTTGAGATTTTGTTGGAACTTTAGCTCGAGACCAATTAGTCGATAAACTGGAAACTTGTGTTTGCCTCTCCTAGGCCTGGCCAGGTGGATCCAGCAATAGCCATGGCTCAAGCTGCTGACACCATCATCAGAAAGGTATGTTGGCAGAAATGCTGTTGTATTTTGTCTAACTGTTATGAGGTCAATCTCTTTGTCTCTTTTTTCATTTTGTAGATGCAGACCACATATCTCGTGCTTTTGCAAATGGTAGGTAGGTGCTATGATGTGGTCTGTCAATTTTACATCTTTAATCAGTAATACTCCTGACCTAGTCACTTTTGTGGTGAAGTGTGAACTGTATGACTCTTCACAGTAAACTTCCACTAAATTCAAAGTTCCTCGTATTTGTTTTCCTGTCGACCTGGTTTTATTTTCAGTCTTTTTTCTGCCTCTCGAATAGCTGGCTTATTTCAAAATAGCTAATTATTTCGTTTTCAATTTTTTCCTCTTTCATGATGTAGTTCAAAGAGGACCTCCCTGCATCTATCAGCTTTCTGGAAAACTGCCTGACATTATTAGAGACGGAGCATGACAGTGCCCGCATGCCCACATCAGCTTGCTTCAGCCTGCCCAGGGAGGAAACAGATGCTCAGTTGCTGTGGCAGAACACCCAAGATGTCCCTGCTCAAGAAATGACCTGTCAGGTATCTTACCAAAACTGGAAATACTCTATTCTGTATATAAACATGTAAAATACCTTCAAAATCGGAATGTGGCTGCCTGAAGGCAAGGGGTCCCATAAAGAAGGAAAAACGGTCATATATTATGTTAAAATCAGCTGTACTACAGGCTGAATAACCAGCCGTCAGCTTCCCCCGAGGTCTAGAAGGGGAATGCAAAGAAGAAGAAAAAGAGGTATCCTTTCATCAGCCCACTGTGTAGTATAAAGTATCAATATTTCTTTCAGAGTTTGTAAGTTCCTATAGTCTGTGGTCCACTAGGCATAGTATGTACGTTGAGGTGGCTTGTGAAGTGGTAACTTTGTGTTTTACACTTCAGTTTGCTGTTAAAGCCATTTTAGATTTGAGTGGCTGGAAGATTTGTTTGAATTTTCTGAAACTGCTATTTCACAGATCTGCTTTGACCTTGGCGCAGTGTACTTTTTCAAAGGTGAATACAGAAAGGCATATGAAAAGTTCAGAGTTTGCAAACAGTTGCACAATCAGGTTTGTTGACTGTTGTTTGACATATCTAGATTTTCATTTTGTATTCAAGGGTGTGCTTCACTGTTTTATTTTGTCGTTATTTAGTTTTGTGAAATGATCTAGTTTTGACTTTTTTTTCTGTTTGTTGAGTCATTTTTCTCTCAGGCCTGTACTATTTCAGTAAAAAAACTGAGCAATGTTTTCTTTTAGCAATTCTGTCTGTTCTCAATAAATTGCTTACCCTTCACAAGTTACTGCCCCCCTCCCCCCCCCCCCCCCCCCCCCCACACACACACACACACCTGGAATAATAGGGATGTCATTGTCTTGCTTTTGCCACATTTGTGAAGTTAATAAAATTAAGCTTTAAAAAAATCAGTGAGTAATTACTTTTTGACTCTTTGATCGTTGACAGCTTATGGATTCTTTATGTATTTTAGTAGAGTATGACTGGCCATAGAAATGTCTCTTTTGGAGCTGGGAGAACAGAGAGTCTTTGGAAATTTGATCAGATCCGAGGATTTAATTTTGCAAAAAGTTGTTTGGAATTCTTAACAGCACCAGCAGTATGTCCAGAGTCATCAGCTAAATTTTTCAAATGGCCTAAGCCTAGAAAACAACATTTTTCAAGAGAGAAAAAAAAGCTGTTTTAATTGTTTTGCAAACTGGCCCTACTTTATGTATAATTCCTTTCTTTTTTAATTAAGCGCGCTGAGAATTTGAATTTCGACCAAGTATTTCATGAGAATATGCTACATATACCTTGGATTAAGAAAGTGCAACAAAGAAAACTTTAAAATTTTTAGACTTAATATACAGATGAAATGTTTTGTTTCTTTTGTCAATCTACTCTCTCTTTAAGGGTTAAGTAGTGCAAAGAAAGCTTTCCCTTTACCTATTTTCTCCACAGTCACAGAAGCTACAAAGCTAACTTGTTCATCAATATAACTGTTTATTCACAGTTGAAAAGTCCAGTGTACTGTTTCATTGACTTGGATCGCCTCCGAGGCTACCTCACCAGCTGTAGTAGTTTGCTCGGTGTCACATCAGATACAAAATCAACCAATCTCTTCGACAGAGTTGAATTGTCAAGGAAAAAAGACTTCCAGGTGTGTAATTTGTGTACATTTTAGGTCATTCTTTCATTAAATCTATATATTAGATTAAAAATATTTGATTCTGTGCTTTTCATATTGGTAGAAGATACTTTAATGTGGTTGTAATTTTAGTCTGTGGCTTCATTTTTTATTTGCTTATAAGTGGAAAAGATCAATGAAACTGAAAATCACTTTTCTATTCCTTGTTTACCATTGTTGTGCATTTTCTTCTGAAAGGGCATTGTTGAAATTCTCTGTGAGGATAATTTGAAACAAGAGCTGGATATGGCCTACAGAGGAAATCTTCAGGAGGAGCTTCTCAAGAGACAGTGAGTGTTCGAGTTTTTACCCTACTACTACTCCCCTAACCACCATTTTTTTACAGTGTACGAGCAAAAATAAGGACATTTTTAAAAAACAACTCTTTCTTTGTATTGTGTCTTCTTCAGAAAGAAATGAAAACCTTCTGACAATTACAGTGTATAAAACGTTTCACTTCCGTGAACTCTTATAATTGTTCCACTTGGTTAGCCTTTGACACAAAGTTTTGTGTGTAAGTAAGGATGGTGATAATTTTCTTTAGAAGTATTTTGAAGGTATCAAATCGTTGATGTTTTGCCTAATTTTAAAGTTAAAAGTTGTGCGTGCTCATTGCAGGGGTCTATTTTGTGAAATAGGAGTGAGAGAAGTGCTCCTTATGATTTTAAGGCTCAGTCACTTAAGAATTTTTCCTGTCTTCCTCCTGTCAGGATGTCTACGCTGCATGTTAATGTATACTTGTGCAATGTAGTGCGAACGGTCGTGGAGGGCAAGGCTTTAGTTTCGCCCATTCTGGAAACCCTCAAGAATGCTGACTCGTACATCCTGACGTTTCTCATTGAGGTAGGCCTCAGGTTTGGTTCTTTTTCTATGTCCACTTTTGTCCTTATAATTTGTGCTAGCTGTTTTATTGGTTTATAATATAGCCGGATTAAAGTTCAAACAGAGAGGTTTGTTAAAGGGAATAAGGTATGCATATACCTTTAGAGATAAATGCTCTTACTCTTGAAATTAAATTCACTTTCAGTGTACGATTTGAAACAGGTAGATTCCTTCTCATTAATTTGAAAATCTGTATTTTTCGTAGGACTGTGCTCATCAAAAGTATGTGTACAAGTGTTTCTTTCCTGTGATGTATGTCATTTATGGTCCACATTCATGAAATCCAAGTTAAAGCATCAGCATGCTAAAAACTTCAGAAGCTTTACGTGATTTGAGGAGGGGTGAAGTGATGAAAATGGGCTGTTGTAGTAAAGAATCATTTAATTGCTAAGAAATGACAGTGGGATTTCCATGACATTCTTTTAAGATTTGCTTTCATTTGTCTTCTGTCAGTTGCTCAGCAATGTCATGAAGGGAGCTTCCACCAACCAGAGATCAAACTTGAAGTGCTTCATTTGGTGAGTTTTGGTCAATCATTATACCAGTTGCTGACTTAAAGATATGAAGTGAATTAATGGTATCATTTGCATTGTTTTGAATCTATTTGACTTTTGCTGTATTTGAGAGTTCCTTCTGTGCCTTGTAAAAGTCAACTCTTTTGCTTTCCCGGCCCCACCCCTCCCCTATATATACATATTATATGATATATATGCTAGTACATGCATATACAATGTAATTGTGCCTCCCCCCCGGGCGGTGCCACTGACTGAAGTGTCTTTAAGCTGTTCTCAAAGGGGGGATATTTCTCATTCTAATGCACAGTAAAATTGTAAATGGACTGATCGAACAATGTCATGCTTTTACCTGTGCCTGAACTACAACAGGAAATTGCTGCTTTTCCTTTCCTAATCCTTACTATTGTCATTTTCCTCTACTTCTTTTGTATGTTTGTCACGCTCTTGTGACCCGTTATTTCCGGGGTGCCTTGATAGTCGAAGCAGACTTTGTACTGTTGAAGCTAGAGAGGTGAGCAGAGTAAGTCTGATTCCCAGTAAGGATTTCTCTGTTGACATCCACCCCTTGGCACTCATATGACCTTATGCAGTTGCGAGCACCATAAAACCTCTACTAAAACAAATTTAATTGTGCAAGACTACGGAAAGTTGTCTTTCAATGTCTATAATTATTATCAATACTATCAAGACTCAAATATGTGATGTTGAAAGTTATCTACGCTTCTTGAATTTGCCGCTGACCTTGCAAATCGTGTAAATATCTGTTTGCAGTAAAATAAAAATTGTTATTTTCATTTTCGTTCTTTCTGAAGGCACTTAATCGAGCTACTGCCTGTAGAGAGTGCATTTTCTCAGCATGTCTTAACTTCTGATCTGGCTACCTACTTCAATGAGGCTGAGATTGCTGAACTGGCTGTCGATGACGTTGACAGCAACAATTTGTACCTGCACGATATGGCCATGGAGGATGCTACTGCGATGACCAGTTATCCTTCTACCAGGGGTAGGATATATGTCATCATGATTTCATTATGTTTTTTATCAGTGATTCTGATTGACTTTCACATATTTTATACTCATTTTCTTAGTAAATAATATTTTGTTATAGACATCATTATGTATGAATATGACCTTTTGGTAGGTATCACAAACTGGCAGTGCGCCCCCGTATTTTTACCCTCCTAAAACAACGTGTGATCATGCAAACACACAGACACTTGATATATATCAGAAAAAGAGGAGCTTTTCCTCTTTTTAGTGGTATTATTTATTTGAATCAACGATTCTTTTGAAAGCGAAATCTTGCGGGATAAAAGACAACACTATCGGGGTTTTCACTGTAGCGGCCGTGCGTTTCGTGTATTGATTTTTAGTGTGACCTGGGTTGAACAGGAACGGGGAGCATATGGTATTAAATACTGCAATCTGATTCGTCGATATTTCAAGATGAGAAGACGCTCTTTCCGCTGATATATTTCTAAAGACTCGTTAAAGAATTAATAGAAGAGATTTGTGTGTGAAAACTTTCGGTGCTGTTTTTTTATGGAACCAGTGATCGGACTGACTACAGAAATATATCGGCAGAAAGCTCATTCATTCCTCTTCAAGAATAACACAGCCATTATACGCAAATAAACACCGGACGCTCCCCGTCGGCTCGCAAGCAGGGCACCATCGCCCCGGTTTTGCATAAATTCTCTCTCCTTCCCTTCATCGCGGCCAGGCACGCAGCCGATAAGCCGGTGGTCGCGAGTGGTGAATTTAACCTCCCGTTGTATTTCTTGTCGTTTTGGTCAAAAAGCCATGTTTACGTCAATAAATTTCCATCTTCTGGTTATTTGATAGCCCTGAAAAAAATGAGCTTGTTGTCTATGTGCATAGGTGTGTGTCTACAAGTTTTTGTGAATGTCCATTCAAATTTAAGAATGTTGTGACATCTCAAAGTGTAGACATTTCGCAATTAAAAAACTATAACTTTTTTCTGCAACTTCAGATGTTCATAACTTTGTTAAAAATGAAGCTATTTGTATAAATTTGGTATCAAAATGCTCAGAATGATAAATTCTATGAGGTAGTGTAGTTAACTATGAAATCAGAGGACTTTGAAATTTCAGTTTGTGGTACCTACTTTTGGTGTGTTTATATAATTTATCTTCAGTTTTTTAGAATTTTGTTTATTGAGTATTCTGATGTAGCTGGCTTCTTCTACTTATCTTAACTGTTCACAACTATTTTAAAGAAATGTCCTCCACATGTATGTGATGTAATAGCGCTGACGATATCATGAAATACTACATGTAGTATTAATTAGAACTGAGAAATTGGGATGACTCAATATTTGTTGTAACCATTGCTGTTTGTCCAAAGTTTCAAAGTTTCAAGCTGACAAGACCTGTCTGAGCTATTATAAATTACCCTCATATGTTCTTTCAGAATCTTCTTACAACATGAGCGATGTTGAAGGTCAACTGCTGGCCGTCTATGACCCGAAGCTCATCAAAGACATTTTGACGGAGATGTATCAAAATAGAGGCCTCAATGCCATGCAAATTATCTCTCTCAATGAAAAGGTAGGAAGCAGTTAAATTTTAAGAAATGTTGCCTAGTCTTATATGTGTTGTGTTTTGTTTCAAGCATAGTTTTGCTTTTACAATGAAAAAAGTTGTAAGAATTGTCACATCAATCGGCACTTACTAATTTTAATACTGTTTGTATATTTTTTAAATAGTAAAAAGGATGGGCTTTTCAGCCATATATTCTTAACTTGAATGTTTTAGTAAAGTCAGTTCGAAAATGTTTTTCAAAGTTTTAAAATTTTAAGCAAATATATGAGTTCAAATTATTCATCTATCATTTCTTTCCCCCTATAGTGGCAAGTCCCTAAAGAATTAAGACAGATGTTGGAATCTTCCAGCATGGATAAAGTGCGAGAGTTTGAACGCATCTACATCTACATTCTGGTGGCCAAGGCAAGACATTGCATGGATCTGAGGGTATGATTGAATTAGACTAGCTTTTTTTAAAAACTGTCACCTGGTTTTTTGTCATTTCTATGACCAAAAATAAATCAAATTTATGTTTAACTTCGACTTGTTCACTACCATGGCTATTTTTTCAACTGAGATTTCTTCTCTTGGAAAGGAAATGCTATTTGTTTGTTTTTAAGAAAATGCACGTGAGAAAGCAAAGACACCACTATAACCTTTTAAATGCTCATCCCGACCAATCTTACAAATTGAATCTTTTTTTTTTTTGTAATAAAATACTCCGTAATTGTTGTTCTTCTTTATGTGAACTGGTGGGCTGTAAGCTGAAAACCAGTTTCTACATCATAAAGAAGATTGTGAGGAATGTTTGATGCATGTCCTTGTAATAGTTTAGGATTGTATAACTGTGTGATCACGTTTAAGCTAGACTGAAGAAGTATAGGAAGAGATAAGTTACAACTTAAATCGTGAATTTCTTTTCTCTTGTGGACTGGGTTTGCTTCATGGATAAAAGATGGCAATGTTGAATTGTACAAATTTGCCCACCAAGTAACTTTTTTCCCTCCAATTATGATCCCTTTCTTGACCTTTCAGTACTGCCATTGTCTGGGATAAACTTCGTGAACTGAACAGTTTGCCATTACTCTATCAACTGGGTTTTTTCTATTTTGTGTAGCCAGTATATTTCTGTGAACAATGGGTGTTTGCCTATTCTTAATAAAGTGGCCTGCAGGACTGGATTTTTATTAATAAAGTTAAAAAAACTCATGCTTTCGGACCCATCCATACCTTTGCAGTTGGCAGGAAGGTGCTACTTATTGGGTCTTGATCCCTTTGTATTCATCTCTTTCAGCTCTGTTTTGTCTTTTTCCCAACTGAATGACTATTATGTGTTGGTGTTACCTGTACTTGCCTGTTGGTGCCCCCCCATTCCCTTCCTCATCCTTACTATCATCATTTTCCTCTACTTCATCTGTATGCTTGTCACTCTCTTGTGAACTGCTATTTCCGGGGTGCCTTGATAGTCAAAGCAGACTTTGTGCTGTTGAGGCTGGAGAGGTGAGCAGAGTAAGCCTGATTCCCCGTTTGGACTTCTATTCTGACATCCACCCCTTGGCGCTCATATGACCTTAAGCAGTTGCGAGCGCCGTAGAACCTTACTAAAACCTAAACTGTTCCTTGCCTCAGCATTAGGATGTGCCCACACACGTTGATGTGATTTACTAAAATCAAATTCACAGATTTATGAGAGGGCACGGCAGCTTCTCCGTGTGGCAGAGTCCATCCTGTCTGATCTGTCATACGTTGGGGCCAAACACGTGGGCTGGCAGGTGCTGCTGGCTGAACTGAGCCAGTTTTCCTTCAACCAGATGGTCAGCGAGGAGCTCAGCATGCCGGACCTGGTCATGCAGGCGAAGCAGTGCATCACGCTCATACGCCTGGGTCAAGGTAAAAAGAAACATGGCTGGTGACTGTGGTGCTCTTGTCTACAGAGTTGATCAAACGGGCGGTTCATAGGTCATCTGGTTTGGTCTGCTCCCCTTTATTTTTTTCAGCGATAGTCAATGCATGGAGAAACATTAGCGCTGAAAAGTGTCGCAGATCTGGTAGGTGGTGGTGATGACTGTTGTTCTGTTCTGCTTCCTGGTGAAATATAATACCAGTCATCGTGCTAACCCACTAGCCTGCCAAATCTGTCCCCGTAGAATTATGCAAATTTAGATGGCCATATTATGCAAAAAAGCAAAATTATGCAAAAATTATGCAAGTTATCGTTACACCATTCGCGACATGTTTTGCATTTTTTCAGCAAGAATTTTCATAATTTTCATGTTTTATGTACAGAAAAATTGAAAACAAAAGGTGCTACAGAACATATCAGTATCAGTAATTTGTCATGTATTTGGAAAGAAAACAATACACATCAGTCAGAATAAAAAACAACCAAAAAATATAATCTCTGTAACTTTCAGCTGTAGATCTAGATCTCTATAGAGGAAAGGAAAATGTCAACAAACCCCCCCCCCCCGAAAAAGGACGTCTGGACCTCTGATGATGGCACTTTACTAAAACCAGGGACACCTGTCAAACATGAAACATCAGCAGACATGAGAACAACAACTTTTGATGTATTGAAAAATTGAACATGCTCAGGAAACAAATCCCAACCCATAACCAAGATCTTCTAACAAGGGAAATGACCAACTTGTCACTTAAATGTGACTTATTACGGTGATTACTTCCATTTAGTCACATGGCGAGGTGTTAATTAAATGTTTTTTGAAAAAAAGGGAAAAAAACGTGAAAAAACGCGGGGAATCCAAAATTCGTCCCTCTAAACACGTACTAACGTAAGCCACATCTGACCCGAAATCGAGTTATAGCAATCACGCGATTCCCTTTATCCGATACTACATCCTCTCAAAAGATGGTAGGAATCGAGCAATAAATAGCTGAGATATAGTCGATTCCAGTTTGAACGTATCCCACTTGCCCACAAAAAGATACAGCACGTACTAACACACTGTTGGTTACGTTAGTTCGTGACACACACTTTGACCCAATGTTGTGTTTTTATTATACGGCACACACTAACGTAAGCCACACTGCCAGGGCTAAGCCTATGGCAATAAAAACATCATGCAGCACTTCTAGAGAGCGGGAAGACAAGCTAAACTACACACGTGAGCAGCGTGCTTCGTGTGAGGCAGTGAAGGCTCAGACTCCACTTCTTGAAGTCCCTTTTTACTCGTCCTTTGTTTACAAATGGGATCCCGCTCTGAAAAACCACTCTTTCTTTGACATGTAGCCCTACTGTTCAAACTCTGATTGACATTCAGAACCCTGGTGAAGTCTTAAGCTTACAGACTGCAGAAAGTCATGGGTGTCCTTCTGCCACTGAGAACTTTAAGGGACAAATAGATGCATGTATGTGCTTCAAGGACACTGATATGCTTAGTAAGGCAGGCAGTGATGAAATGTCAGTGTGAGGCTACGACTCAGATGGCGATCCGGAATTCAATCCTGGAACATGCGAGGTCAAAAGGTGCAATGCTGAAGTATGGGCGGCTTGTCCTGATTGTGAAATCCTTCTTTGCTTTGATCATTTCAATAAAGAGATTGCATCGTGAGTTCAACATGAAAAAAAAGCAGAAGAAGGTCAAAGGAAAAAATCAACAACATGTAAAAGCTGTAGGTAGGCCCTCAAAGTTTAAGATTCCCACTGGTGTGAATATGAACACTGATGCTCCCGATCAGTTTCAGACAAAGGAAACAGTCATTGATGAGGGGGGAGGAAGAATGCAAAGATCAGTTCCCGAGCAGTACACAGTGGAGGGAAGTGAGAAAGAACTCAGAAAGGAAAAGAAACTCAGATCAAATAAACAGAAGGAAGCCAAAATGAAGAGGAATTTGGGACAAGAGTTCACAAGCATGTACCACATGTTCATCCAGGAATGGATACCAAGGACAAGGCCATCAAGCTTCACTACATAAAACGATGTATTCAAAAGTACAAATCTGTCAATCCACCGACCCAAGAAAGACCAGTGCTCTCTTTGTGTCAATTATCACCAAGGAAATGAAGAAACAAAGAAAGGTCTTACGGAAAAGTTTGAGATCCATGTGGGAGCAAAAGAAAAGGTCAGGGAAATAAAGCATCTATGCAAGAAAGAAGCTCAGGAAAGTGAAAACATTCTCTGTGCAAGTTTTGATTTGCAGCAGGTCATTTACCTCCCTATGACTCAGGAGAGCGCCATCTTTTACAAAAGGAGAATTTCGAACTACAACCTGACTTTCTATAACATTGCTAACAGAGATTGTCACTGCTTCACTTGGGATGAAACGCAAAGCAAACGTGAACCCTCGGAAATTTCAACTACAGTCCACCGTGCCCTGGAATTTTATGACAACCGTGGCATGAAAAAAGCTTTTCTTTTTGCCGATGGATGCAGTGGTCAGAACAAAAATTCGATTACACCTTCGATGATGTTGTATACTGTGAACAATAGTGTGAATCTTGAAGAGATTTCATTGAGGTTCTTTGAAACAAACCATGGTCAGAACGAGGGTGATTCTGTACACAGTGCAACAGGACATGCCCTGAAGAGGGCTGGGGATTTGTTCCTTCCTTCTCAGGTAGCAACAGTAATGTCTCTCGCTCGACCTCAAAAGCTTCACCTGGTGAATCAGATGCAGTCTAAAGACTTTCTGGATCTCAAAGGCTTATCAAAGGACTTGAGAATCCTGGACGCACGAAGAGGATCTGATACGGAAGATACATTTTCATGGAACAATATCATGGAACTGCGAGTCACTAAAGAACAGCCAGATAAAGTCTTCTACAACAAGACGAGCCACTTTGACATTTAATTCAAAAGCCTGTCCCTCAAGAGACTGAAGAATAGTGTAAAGGACTGTGCACTTCAGAAACTGAACTCAGGACCAACAAACATTTCGACAGAAAAATTAACTGATTTGGTTTCACTCTGTTCTGGTCCCACACCAGTAATTAAACTGGAAGAGCACAAAGCTTTTTATCTTTCCTTACCCCATGAGTTATAGTTGGCTGTGAAGGTCTCCTTTGGGGCGAAGCTATTTTACTTTGTTCGCTAAGGTGTAACTCCAGCTTAAGTATATGGCAGTCAAGTTATGACACAAAATGTATTTAATTTCACATTTTCTACTTTATTTCTGAGTTACTGCTTATTAGTCTTTGAAATATGTCATTGAATTTACATCTGTACAGCAAGATCATGTTCCCAATACGCCTAAGTGGAGCTCTAACTCTAGTAGAAATGTTCCCTGAATTCTATATTATTTGTTTTTGCAAATTTGAAAATTTAGTGAGCACATAGATCTACTAGCTCAAGTTTTTTGTAGCTTGTTTTATTTTTAGTAAAACACTGCTTCCCATATTAAACAGGATAGTGTTTCACAAAAGAATAGTCCATATTGAAACGTTTGTTTAAGCAGTAGATAGCTGCAGTGATTATTTAATTTTAAGTTGATTTTTTGATCATGTACAGTTGGCGTCTGTATATTCCGAGTTGTTGTTAACATTGTCATTTGTTACAGATAATACAACCCGTGAATTTTAAACCAAATCGATCTTTCTTTGTATTTTTATTGTTATTTGGAAGTTACCATTTAGGCGTAAGCCACGCAATGAACGCATTATGCTTTAGAATACAAAAGCACGTACTAACGTATCCAACAATCTAGTAACGTAAGCCACACATCGAGGCTTTCACTGATGTAGCACGTACTAGCGTATTGGACAAAAAGGTCATTTTTCCTTCAAAACCTACTAATCTCACAAAGATGCTTCTAGCCAATTGAAAAGTAATTGGACCACACACGTTATGTCAAAATATTAAGGGCAGGGTCGGATATTTGACGCCACAATGGGATGGTGAAAATCGCTCAAATCTTTAAACGTCTCTCCTGCAAAACTAACAAAATGTGGCTTACGCTAGTACGTGTTTTGAGGGACGAATTATGCCAGTGTTGCAGAATTACGCGAAAAAATGCGGCCGCACAATTGCATAGTCCTACGGGGACAACCAAATTCAGGGTGATCAAAAAAAAAACGTATCATCTTTTTGTCAATATTTTTCTCCACACTGAAGCTTTGTGTTTCAAACTTGAACACTATATTTGGCAGCCAAAAGGAATTTGTCTGATATTCATTTGAGAGAATTCCACAGAATAGTTTTGCTTTGTATAACGCATAAGAAAACAACCCATATTTAGCCTTGTCCCCATGACGCTCCAGTTCGCATAAGGCCTGCTCCTAAAAGTCTCAACGATTGCGCCATATTGCGAGCTACAGCAGTCTAACAAGTCAACCGAAGTTTGCAAATATTGTTTTTCTCAAGTTTCTTTTGCCAGCTGAGATCTTGGCTGACTTTAGGAAAGATCAGAGAGCTTTTTGTATTGAACATTACCTCGCCTCCAACTCCTCATCCCTGGCATTTCATAAGTTTCGCTCAAGGTATGGAAAAAATGCTTTAAAGCGTCCTCAAGGCCTTCTTTGATGTCATGGCCAGAGATGTTCTGTCAGTTTGAATCTATAGAAAATCAGATTTTTTTAAAATTCCTGGACTCTATCATATGTTACTGTCTTAAAACTGCATCTAGCGAAGTTTTACGCTAAGCAGTCTATTTGTACCGTCTTCATCCATCCTGAAGTCTTTCTATTTCTTACCCGAGCTCTTGCTTCAATCGCCAGATATAACTCCCAGTATAGAAGTCATTGAGCACTGTTCAGCCTTCCTGTGTAACATCCGGGAGTGGGGATATCTCTCAGATCTCTGCAACACTGCCGATGGCTTCATTGAGGTGAGATTTATTTTACTCTCAAGATATTCTGGAACAAGACTAGCACTTGTGGTTTGAGTGCTTTTTTTCCTGAATTTTCTCAAAACCTAAAATATGTGATAAATCAGATATTCTGTAAGATATTTGGCACTTCACATCTCTCTTTATGTTTATTCTGTCTATCTCTCTGCTTTTCATTGAATCCTAGAAGTTTCTGAATTTTACTGCAAATGGGCCATGGTCTTGGTATTGTAGTTGCATGCAGGACATTCCTGAAGAAGGATATTCCCTCTACAAACAGGGTTTATTGGTTCGTTGATAAAGAAAAAGAAGTAGCATCTGTTTTCATTTGCATAATCTCTTTTTCTGGTGTTGCTCCCTTATCATTCAAAGTAAATCAATGGCTAGTTGTTCAATTGTACTAATCCCAGAAAGCAAAATTTTCCAGGAGCGAGAAAAAATCATTTTCACTCTTTTAACAGGTTTACCTACTTTACATATCTTTTCTTGCTTTTTTCAACATTTAGCATTTGAATTTTGACAAAATATTGCTTATTGCTTGAGTGAGCACAACGAACTATACTAAAGGTTGAAAACGGCTATTTTTTTAAAATTCAAAATTTTGGGCTTAGTACATCTGATGAAATATGTTCTATCAAAATCATGAACTTGGAATGTTCAAACTGTTGCAGCTTTCCCGGTTCATGGCATGCCTGGTCAAAGAGATCGTACAAAAGAAAAATGTACGCAAGCAAGCTCGTGAGCTGTGGGATGCTGTCCTAGGAGTGTATCAACCAGGTATGCTGCTTTTGTGTAGTTTGAAGTTCATTTTATTCTTGATTCT
This sequence comes from Aplysia californica, assembly GCF_000002075.1. Taxonomy (NCBI): domain Eukaryota; kingdom Metazoa; phylum Mollusca; class Gastropoda; order Aplysiida; family Aplysiidae; genus Aplysia; species Aplysia californica. Next base: position 24,301 of record NW_004797854.1, on the reverse strand, counting down.
TCTTCTTTTTTTTTTTTGTTCTTATCGACATCTGTTGTGCAATGATTAGGCTTTTCACAGTTCCCTGGTTGTGAGGTCTATAATACTGAGTATTTTTGTCTTTCTTCGAAGGTATTGTGTCTCTCTCAACCCCAGACTGATCCTGACAGGCAGGGTAGAAGTAGCCCATCACCTATATTATCTTAATGTGTTGGTGGAGGCACAAAATATGCAATATCAGATCAAATATATCGCTCTCCCCTCTTTCTTTTCAGGTGTTATCAGTTGCGATATTTCTGTCCTTGTCTATTTCTGATTTTTATGCAATCTTTGTGCACAGGAAATGCCAAGCGACCCCAGACCACTCGAGACAGTGCAATGAGGAGGGACCAACAGTACGGACTGCTGCCACGAAATCTTTTCATCAGCTTCGTTCAGAAAATCAAAGAGCCTATGCTCCTCTCCATCCTCATTTCTCTTTTCACCAAACTCTACTGCATCCTCAAGGATGATATCACAAGTGAGATTAACACAGAATACGTGAATCTGTGGCCGACGGCGATAAACGTATCCATTGGCACCGTGTCTTCTGTGGAGGAAACCATGAAGATGCTACTGTCTCACAGTTTGAGGGTGGACCCCACTCAGCCTGCCTGGCTGAGAACACAGGCAGACATCTACTTTGTAGAAGGCCAGCATTCTACGGCAATGAAATTTTACCTTGAGTCAGGTAAGCTGATTTTATTCTTCTGGTTTAGTATACCTGTTTAAACACTGTTTAGATCATATAGGGCAAACTTGGGCTGAAAAGGATACTTCATTTCAGCAGAAAGACTGAGTAATTACATTTAAATTTTCCCCACTTTGGAATCAAACTAAGTTTTTTGCATGAGAAGGCAAAGTCCCAAACCACAACACAGCTTTTTATCTATTTTTAACTTTTGATATATTGATAACATACACAATAGCAATTTGTTTATTTCTCAAATAAGCATTAGAAATTATTTGTTTGTGTTAGTGATGTTCTGAAATACTGAAAGTTGTTGAAAGATAACTATGGTTGTAGTTGTGGGAAATATATATATTTATTGACCATTCTTTGAAAAAATGTAATTTCTTTTACTGTGCAGTAGGAGGTATTGCATCTATTTCATAGAGCCATCGTCCCGAGTTCTAATCTCTAGCGAAGATAGTGGGATTTCTTTCATTTTTAGTCTTCTGAAATGCTAACCACTTGATTTAAGTGGAATCCTGTCTTTGAAATAGTCTTGCTGTGACAGATGTGGTGCTATACTGACCAGGGACATTTTCTATCAAATCAAATTCTGTTGTGTATTGTACTTGAACATGTCCATCCTATAAAACATATTTCAACTGACCCCTGTCCTGGAAATTGTGCTCCGTGATTTCATTTGCTGTATGGGAAGTATATCTTATAGGAAAAAAAAGTCTTTTCCCTCATGAAAGAAAGTATTAAAAAAGCTTTAAATATTTTCCTTTGTATTCGAAGATGCTTTCTTAATTCTTTAAATTATTATTAGTTAACTAGTTCGTTGTTCCGTAAAGTAGAATGGTCTCATTTCAAATTGCCCTTGTTACAGGTGTGGTTGCCACCGACTTCTTCACCTGTCCTGTGCCCAAGTCTATCTATGACGACACTATCTACCGACGTATGATCAAGTGCTGCTCGTATCAGCAGTGCCACACCCAGGTGGCCGTGCTGTGTCAATTCCTCGACGAGGTGGACTACAGCACTGCCTTCAAAGCCTTGCAAGAACGGAATGTCTACGACGCCATGGACGCCTACTACTGCTGCCTTTGGGATGTCAGTATACTAGAATTTCTGGTGCACTTGCACACCCGAAAGGGAGAGATGGACAAACGTCAGGCTGCCCTCCGCGCTCTCAGTCAGATGGACATCAATTCCAACAACCCAGATCAGATTCAGCGCCGGGCTGTCCATGTACGAAAGACGAAATTCCTCAGGGCCTTAGCCAAGCAGTACCTGGGCTAAAAATCTGTAAATTGAGCTGCAGTGTAGTTATACCCGACGCTATCACGGCCCACCTCTTGTATCTGACCAGCCCATATTACTTCAGGGTAGTGCTTGTTTCATGTCTGGATGTTTCTGGAACTTCAACTATCCTACAGTGAATGTTCCCAAATTTCTTCTTTCATTTGGTTATTTCTGGTCCATAGTCCAGTAATGTCTTTTAAGTTCTTCGGCATCAAGTGCCACCCTTGTTCCATGGGGACTAAAAGGTCACTTGAAAGGTTAAGGCATCTCATTGTACTGATGTCAATAACTTTGCTGTTTATCACTTTGGAAATGTGGGTCTTCAAATTTTATCATGAACACTAGTAACATCTGCTTACATGTTAAAGGGCATTCCTGTGACAGGCCTAGGAAAAAGGCAAATTACACTACTCCATTTTACCCTGAGTTATTTTGCTGGGGGGGGGTCGTGGTCATTACGATTAAACTACATGTTTGTGCTGCCCAGCCCTTGGACAAGACCATAATTTCCATGTTTCTTGTTTCTTTCTTTTCTTTCTTTAGTTCTTCAGTCATTTCTATTGTTGAACTGACTCATGTCAGAGTCATATCCATCTCAACTCATCTTGATTGGGACCACTCGTGTAGGGTGGAATGCAATGATGACAGGTCACATGTCGTCACAGAACTTACTGTGGCAGTAATTTGTGTACAGAGGCACCAGCTAAGGTAGTTGCATTGTCTGTAAATTTCTGGTTTTCTGATACTTTAAGTCTCTAGATTCTCATGAAATGGCCAGTTGCCTTTGCACTTTTCATTTAGATCACTCCTGAAGTGAGAAGAGTGATTGTGACATCTTATTTATGGTTTAAAAACTGAACATTCGATCAATATTAATGTACAAGCTTTGCAATCTTAAAATGAAACGGTAAATTTAGGCAATTATTGTCATAATTTTATCATGTATGTATGTTTTTGCTAAGTCAAACAGCAGTATTATATTTGTGTAAAGTTTCTACTGAACAGGCTTTCACATCGCTGGCACCTTAATGACCTTTGATGAAGGCATAATGGGGGAAAAAAACTGTCTTTAGATACATTTTGATTTAATATTGAAGAAATAAAGAGGGAGAAAGAAGAAACTTGTTTTGAAAGGTAAAGATTCGTAATTTTTATGACATATTTGTTAAAGCTATAATCTTTGTTTCAGGTCCTCATTTAGTTATAATTTTATAGTCGACGTGTGAGAGAGAAAGACAACAGAAAGTGAAAGAAAGAGAGTTCCTATGGTTTGGCACTGTACTGCATTTTTTTGAGTGTGGGGTTGGGGGTTTTTTTATATATCGAATATATGTGTGCGCAGTGTTCATAACCTTATAAAAGTTATATACTCAATTGCCTTTTGTTCACTTCCTATACTTATTCTTTTCTTATTTTTGTTGTATAACATTCTGAAACCAAAGTTAGCTTGAAATACTGTTACTTGAATTAATGTTGACAATATATTGTGTTCATAGTATAGATCTGTTATAAAAAAACTGTGTTCTCCTTTTTCCCGTCTTCATGTAACATGTAATCATAAATCATACCTCTCACTACTTATGAAGAGTTTTAGAGCAAAACCCTGGACGTCTAAAAATAGTGTCATTTTATTTTAAAAAGCAACTTTTTGTCTTCATGGCACATACAATATAATATATAATATACTTTTTTTTAAATTAAAAATTTTGGTACCAAAAGTTGTTGTGTAATATATGTTTTCAAGTATGAGAACATGGGATAACGAGACGTGCATTATAAGTTTTGAGTGAATGTCTTAGAATTTATTATAATAGAGCTATATTTACTGCCTTTTGAGTTTGCTCTTTTGAGTTTGTGCGTTATATTCTGTACCTCTATTCTGTATCCTTTTGTCTTTGCTGTGGATGTATTTTTTTCTTCTGTTTTCTCTAATTATGAGATTGCTGATTTATGAGTTACTGTGACAACATGGTGCCTTGATACCTTGTAAGTGTACATGTGTTTGGAGGGTGGGGGGTGGGGGTATATTTTCAAGTATGCAAAATGTGTGTTGGGCCATGGTGTAAAATTTTTTGAGGTTATGTAGAAATACATGCTGAATGCTCAGTCACGGGTAATTTGGTGTGATTGAGTGTGAGTGATAGTGATGGTGTATGCTCAAGGACATGAAGAGATAAAAAGGGGTGATGAGGGTGGCAGATGATTGAAAGGTCATATTGATCTTCAAAGATGTTTGTGTTATTTTAGCTGACAGTTTGTTTCTCTATGTGACCTTTGCTTTAAAAATGTCTTTGATTCAATGTGGGTTATCCCACGTTTGATCACAAGAGAGCCTTTTTATAATTTCATGATTATATATATATATATATATATATATATATATATATATATATTTATATTATATATCAATGGCTGAGCACAAGAAGTGACTTTATCCACTTTTGGTCGAAATGGAGAAATCGCTCTTTTACCTCTGTAAATATGTAAGCCATAGCTGAATTTGGTATAGTCACATTCATTTTTCTTTTTTGACTATGTTATGGAGATTTCAAGATCAAAATTTCAAACTTGTTTTTCTCGAAACTTTGAAAAGTGGACATGGTCATTTCTTGCAATCAGTCGTCAATATGTTATTTGATGCAGTATCAAATGAAAAGAAGGTATCATTTGTGAACTATGTTGTATGATCAGAATTACTTGTATAATTTGATGTCTGTTAATAAAAGTGAATAAATAGCTCACTTGACTCCCATCATTTATGATAAAATTTTGCAACCAGAACTCCTGTTTCCATTTATACAATCGAACTTGTTCTTGGTGACCACTGACCACCCATTGTCAAGAAGAAAAGTGGTCATCTCAGTCAGGTGGTCCCCTCGGACAATGTCATCATAAGATATTGGGGGGGGGGGGGGGGGGGGTGTGGTTGTTTGCACAGATGATTGTTTTGGACTGGTGGTCTTTAGAGCAGGTTCGATTGTACAATATATATGTGTGTGTGTTAGCTGTTTGTGAAAGTCATTTTAGGACAATGAAAACATAAGGGGAGGGGAGCCTAAAACATCTTGCTCACATTAGTCTGTAGAGTGAAAGTACTATTAGTCTGAACAATAAATGACACTGAGGGATCACAGCACCAACTTGGTAGAACAACATTGCACTGTTAAGTACACTGTCAATGTTTAGTAGAAAACATTATACACAGTATACAGGTGACGCAATGAGGCGAGGATGACGATATAATATACAGAATTAATGTTTGAAAGGTCCCTCTGCAGAAGACAAGAGAATGGTAAAAGATGGATCTAGATGAAAAACTAAACAGAATGTAACTTCAGAGCCAGAGAACAGTTTTAAAGATAGCTATAAAAAAAGTTAGTTTTAGTATGAGTTTTGCGGCACTTGCAACACAATAAGGTCATATAAGTGCCGAAGATTAGAGGTGTTACAAGAGAGTAACAAACTAAAAAGGAGGAGGAGAGATCAGGAAGATAGATGTTTACTATTTGATAGGAAAGAAGAAGCAAACCAAACCAGAGCACCCATTAACCACCCTCATACAAAAGTTAAAATAGTACGGTACACAGCAAAAATGAAAAATTCAAGCCCGAGCCATCATAAATGATAAAAATCTTTGCAAAAAAGGACACATAAAGAGAGGAAAATGCACCAGAGACCTTGAATTTTATAGGAAACAATGCTGCCACGCCCAATGGCAAGAGTTTTCCAAAAAATTATTTTGGGTTCTTTTTCACTGATAATATCTTTACAGGCCAAAACATTCAACTTTACTTTGAACTCTACGTAGCACATTTTGGCAGACCTTTACAAAAGTATAAAAAGATATGGCAGATGAGGTTAGCCAATTATAAAGCCTTTGGTGCTATGAAGGGTAGCTTTCAGCAGAGAAAAGAATGGGCAATCTAGTTGAAAGGAAAAAGAAAAAAGACTGAATTCAAAGTAATTTAGAGGCTTGCAGAATTTCTTTCAAAAATCACTGTAAATTTCACCCCAAAAAATGTCCTGGTTTTGTATTTGAGATGTCTCATGATTCTCATGGCTCTCCATTCACTTTGCTGTGTTTACGTTAGGATGGGATTTTATGGAGTTCCATCTTCCGAATAACTGACAAAAACATACAGACATAAAGAAGAATCGATAATTTCCAGACAGCATTATGCATTTATTATGAATAAACATGGCAACAATATAATTTGTGGCAAAAGTGAGTATCATCATCATAACAGAGCAAAGATAAATTTCTCAAAAACTTATAGAAATAACTGAAGACTTTTAGGGGAAATGGGGAAATGCATAAAAATCATGGAGCAAATTTCAAATCGCCAACAATACTGACTAGGGCAAATGATAACTCCATACAGCTCTTGAGGCTCTCAGTTTTTAGAAATTGAAAGCAAATTTTGATACCTCACAATATCATATTCTCAAAACAACCCCCACCCCCCCCCAAAAAAAAAACAAACCCAAAAAACATTACTTCAGCTTGACCTTTGTTTATATATCATGCTCAACCACATGAGACATGGGTAAGCTTTGAATTACAGGCTAGAAATCCATGGCAGCAAATACAGTTACATTATTACATTGGCGCAAAATTGAAGTGTTAGTTTACAGTAGTATTCTGTGTACCATAAGCCCCAAAACATTTTTAACACGTTTTCACACTCATTTGCACCTTCCTTTCTATTCTGTCAGCAGTTTGGTCCTTTTGGAGATCCCATCTCTTAAAAAACCTAACAGTGTTGACAGGGGTGTTAAACAGTTACCATTTTACCATTTCTTCGTCAGCAACTGAAAGATCTTTTCACAGTATGCCAATTTGAGGGGGGGCTAACTTGAGTTTCGCCACTTCTTGTACATTAAATATAAAAGCAACAATTTAGGAAAGGCCCACCCTCCAAAAGAAAAATCACAATTGGTAACAATAAAGAATTTATAGTCTGTTGTGTATGCAAGAGATGGGTCTTCATTCAAAGTTCCCATCACACATTGAACTTCTTACCACAAGGCATTTCATTTCTTTGGAAAGGAGAGAGTATAAAAAATGAAAGATCACATTCACTTATTCACAACATCCCAAGCCATGTGGAACGTAAAGAATTTGTTGTCATTTGTCATAAAAATAATTCAATTTCCAAACAATACAAAGGGAACAAACTAATCTGGGTCATACTGACAAACAACTGGTTCAAATAAAGAGACGAAAGTTCTGGTATGCTTTTGGTGACATTCGCTTCATATTGACTAAAATTTTCTTCAAACTTTCAAAAGTGGTATCACTTCTACTGTTAGCTATAGGCTTGAATTATGACAGGCGATTCCCACTTTTCTTGGAGCACCAATTCTGTTCTGCAACTGAATACCCATTGCCCCTGCTAAACTCCATCAGGATCAATGTTGAGAGCCATGACATAATCATGCATGGCGTACTTCCATGTGCAAAGACGAGCCATACGATCAAATTGAAAGCGGTCGCTCTTGAACAATTTGCCAACTGTGGGCTCCATGCATACAGTGCAGAATGGGTCAGTGAGTAGGGATTGGATGCTGATAAGAACTTTGGATATTGTTAGAGCCAGACTCCAGTTGTGGTGTATAGAGTCGAGTCCCACATCCCCATGGCGAGAAATATTTGGGTGGAAGATCTTGGTGATAAACCTCACCTTGGGAGGTCGCATTGGGTAGCTGAGGAAGACAACAAATAATAAATACTTATTCGACGAAACATCCACTGGCATTTTAGTACTGTGGGAGGTCCCAGAAATGACAGGAACATATTACAGACTGAAACCCTCTTCTGTTTATTCATATTCATTTAAGTTAAACCAGGACAGGAAAACAGCAAAGGAAAATGTATCCTATCAATAAGATGTGACCATGTCATATACTGCAGAGGTAGATCTAAAAGATAGGTACCACAATAAACGAAACCCTTTGTTCTCTAGCAAAAAGTAAGAAGAAAGATTACTTTGCAATAGAGGATACCAAAAGAAATAAAAATCACTTTGGATTGAGTGTTCTGTAACTTAACTATCAAGCGATGCTTATCAAACAGGACAAGAGCTTGACATTTTTTTTTTAGCCCTTTTCTCACTGAAACAACTTGACTAGACACAGAATGACTGCAAGTGTGTAGCCTTATCAGCTATAGTTCAGGGACAGCAAATACCGGCTGTTATTTATCTGTGACGACAACCAAAGAAAGGTAAGTTTACACTTTTTGTATCACTGTCGGATGTTCAGTCAACTGTACATCATATGCTTCGGAAAACAAAGCATAGAGGAAAGTATGTCCTGTAGCTTCAAATACAAAGGTAATCTTTTAGACCTATTTTCTTCTCCCAACCAAGGACCTTTTTTCCTCCTTCAGAAACAGCAAATCCATTACTTTAATTACAATGAAGAACACAATTTCTTCATGCAAACCAGTCAGTCACCGTGATTAATCTGTGACCATAATGAAATATGAACATTCTGTGAGAGTCCTTAGGATCAATGAAAAAAATTCACATTCAGGGAACAGTCAAAGGACAAAAGTTACAACGATAAAATTTATAATGCAAATACAGTTGTATACAGAATGCTCTCTCACTTCACTCAAAGTAAATATCCATACATCAGCTTTTGCAGTCGTATTTCTACTTAATGTTTACAACAGAAAATTTGTATCAACAGTAAAAGTAGTACTTCTCAAAGTAAAACTATACATATTCTAGACAAATCATAAAAAGACAATCAGTACACCCCCCATACAAGTGTCACAGCATAGGCCTGAAATAAGCAGTGACTTCAAATTCCAGAAACACATTATTTCAGTACCTTTTCTCATACCATAATAATAGCCTCTTCTGTTTTTTAAGTACCTCTTTAGTTTCTAAATTGCCATAACCATTGTGCATCTTAAAAATCCACACATAAAGTAATTTCGAAAAATTGTGTCCGTCAGTTTTACAACAAAAAAAAGAAACACCAAGAATCATACAAACTTCTGAAATTCCAGAATGCAATCAAAGCCAAAAACATTGTTTGTGTCAAGATTGGACTGTTACACAAAAATGCTTCTCAGAGTTGACTTTGACACAGACCCTGAAGTCTTGGTCTACTTTTCAGTGTTTTGTCCTTTAAGTGTTATCTTTCTCAACTAAATTCCCCACAAGAAGTAGGCCTACTTATGTTGACAGGACAAAAATATTTTAAAGAGAGTTAATACTAATAGTCTGCTATCATCTTGCCAAGTTTATAAGTGCAAAAAAACAAAGATTTTAAAGAATAGTTTGAGCTTTTAAGAGAAGTCTCAACAAATACTTGACAGGTATTTAAAATGGTCAATCCTGGTTTACCTCTCCCGAGACTGAAACTCTGATACCTTTCTTTTTTTTTCAAAATCATGTCAAACCTATCCACATTTCAAAGGCCTGGAAGAAAGACTATTCATAACTTGTGTTGAATAATTCAGAGGCTGTTTTACGTGTTTGCGTGAAACATAGGTAGAAAAGCTCTAAAAATACATATATAGTGGAATAAATTCAACTTTGATTATCACAGCATACCAAACATATAAAACAAAAATAAAGCACACACACACACATATACACACACACACAAACAAACAAACAAACGAGTTTAGACAAAAATATCAAAAGAGAACTTTCACTCACTTTTGCGGTATTTGTAGATAAAGTAGAAATAGTCCCCCCTCGTATGGGCTGCCTTGTGGACCTGTGATGGATGCCTGCCAATGGCAGCAGTACCTGTCAAGGGGTGTGGCCTGAATGCCTTCAGGGGGGTCTGTTCTGAGTGTCTTCAGTTCGCTGCGCAGGCGACGATGGCGCCAGGAGTTTTCCTCTATGGGTGGGGTGCTCTGTGCATAAACAGGCATCACAATAAGATGATATAAACTGCATTAATTTAATTGCATATATATAGCAGACCCATAGAGCAGGTAAATGGTGAACCAACCCAAATGCATACAGGTGTGAATGGTCACATATGACTACAATGAGTACTATTTTAACTTGTACAACATCTCTTAAGTAGGAAAATACTCACATGCACAAATACAAAAACATTACTATCCACCCCTCCTCAGACACAAGAGGAACAGACACACCTAAGCATGCAGAACAGACATACCCCCTCCACATATACACATGCATTTCCAGCACACATACATTATAACATGCATATAAAGATTAACAGCATTTCACATTTCAACTGCACCGGGTGTCTGCTGTAAGTACCCAAGCACAGACTCAGGACATTCTAACAAATTAACTACCTTATATCCATTTCTATACACATCAATTTTGTTTTCATTTTTCAGGAAGGTAAGTAATACAAATGGAATATATAAGTGATCAAAATTTCCCTCTTTTCATTCACTTTAGGGAGACTGAAAAGGTTAATAATCTCATCTGAATATCATAGTTAATACTCTATGATCACACAGCATATCTTTGACATCTGCTTAACATTTCTTCCCCCCAGAAATAAACGAATGATATACACAACTAAAACAAGCTTAATAAAAATTTAATTTGAAAACATACAATACCTGGAGCATCATACTCTCTAAGCAATATCTACATGGTGAACTCAATAATCTGAAAAGCAAAAGTGAAACTAATTCAGTTCACAATTAATTCAATAACAAGGAATTAACTTATAAAAGACTTACAGAAACATACCCTCACTTCAAGGTCTACGAACTTCTGAAAGGCAGGTGCAGTTATATTTGAGAAAGCTTTAAGACAATTAAACCACAAGGGAAAAAGATGCAGACTAAAAAACTTTCTTTAAAAAAAATTACTACAAAAGAAATTATGGGCATGGTTAAATACATCACCTTCTCACATTTCAAATAAAAATCTTTCTACCAAAAGACTAGTCAAATCATCATTTGACATGGAACACAATATAGTCACTAAATAGCAAGCATATTCACAAGTGAAACAATGTTCGTTACAGAGATAGAACATATATTTTTCAGACATAACGCTGAACAATCATAAAAACTTAACTGAGTGGACATGTGAGGCTCTGTCGTGGTTTGCTCTTTCTTTCCAATAAAAAATCTCTCCTTCTTTTTTTCTTTGGTTACTCTTTACATTTTCTCTCAAGTAAGACCTTTAATCTTCTGCATTTATACGACCTAACTGAGTTGCAAGAGCCTTATAACTCTGACCAAAGTTAATTGAGAACATCTTCATAAAGAATCAAAACTTACAGTTGTGAGTATATCGTTTTCCAGCAACGGACTTTGAACTGCGGTTGAAAGAGAGGCCAGCGCAGCTGCAGGAAATGTTTCCACTGAGACTGAGATATCTCCCCGTCTAGAATTTGTCGCCAGCGAGTACACACATTGCTTGCTACCCACAATGAAATGTCATCAAGGTTCTTGAACACTAAAAGAAGCACTGCAGTAAAAGAAAATGAAATATATGCATTATCAAATCAAGAGAGTGAACTCTCAATTTTTCTTATGAAAATTTATTTTCACAGCTAAATCAACAGAATTTCCAAAACAGAAATGAATTCAGCACATTTTTTTTTCTCACACTAAAAAATTAACTGCTCAGACAAAGAGGTTGCATACTAAAAGTTGCCTTTGCTTTTCAATAAGTATAAAGTAGGCATGGCTGTTATCTGTTTTAACTATGAGATAAAATATAAGCAGAAAGGTTGTGGGAGGTTGGCGGGAGCTCTGGTGTGGTTTGTTCCTTCTTTCCTCTATAAAAAATGTATCTTCTCTATCTCCCCTCCTTCTTTTTTGTGTTTGTTACTCTCTTGTAACACTTCTAATCTTCTGCACTAATACGACCTTATTGTGTTGCAAGTGCCGTAAAACTCTTACAAAAACTTTTTTTTTTTAACTAGCGGAAAGGTTGTAACAATAATATTATAACCACCAGATATTCTATGTCTATTTTCTATACTCTCCATCCTAGAAAAACTCTGTTGTATAAATACCTTTCACTAACATCTCAATCTCAAAGCAAGCAATCGTTTTAATAGGAAACTGTGTGGAAAAAAAATCATTTCATTTCATGAAACCACTAAGGCTTACCCTCAGGAGGCAATGATTCAATAAGACCAACAGGAACAACATCTTGTTCTCGTGGAATGGTCAAGGCATTTATCCTTTCCGTCAGACGATCAGCCTTCAGCCTGGCCGGCCTGCGGGCCTGATGCTGAACCTTTGGTTGTGAACATATTCAAATATATGAAAATGAAGTCTCACATTGTTACAAAAAAATGCTTTTTCTCAATTTTCAGGGTACAAGGATAACAGGGATTGCCTGTATATTATCGGCCAGCAGTAAAAATGTACTATGCCCGGAATAGGTTGCACGTGCTCAAAAAAATATTTTGCAAAAAAAAAAAGAAAGAAAAAATACATAATGTTGGTACAATTGTCAAAAGACGGAAACAGTTTTTCCTCTCTTCTATAAAAGTTTGCTTTCAGGACTTGGCACATTTTTAGTTTGCTGATGTTACACTTCTGAAACAGAAGTGTATCAGCTAGTTTTGACAAGCTACTTTGTGATTCTTCAAAGACATCTTTTTACTCTCTAGACTTGTACTAGAATACAATTTTGAAACTGTTCTCATTGTAAAAAGCAAAAAGTAATTAAATCCGCATCAGAAACAGATTACATGAAAATGTCCTATTTTATAATACAATTGGAAAACAGTAAAGAAAACGACAGGATGGGTCACCTGTTATAAACATCTGAAAAATAATAAATACTGACAAAAAGATCACATTTAGGTGCTAATTTGCAAATACATACATAAAAACCAATATGAGTTTTGAAAGATACTTTAGAATATCATAAAGTTGAAGAAGTCATGTTATCTTTCAGCCTCAGCATCAATGACAAGATTTTACTACTCTCACAAGAAACAGTTCATAAATGAAAGCTAATCATCAAACTCAAGTTATATTTTCTTTTAACAGTTTTACATAAAAACAAATTATCCAAACCAGACACGAACCTCTCTTTCTCCAATGTCATTGCTGGCGTAGAAGTCTGTCTCTGCCCCAGGCTCCTCAGTACCTGAGTCATCAGAATCCACTTTCTGGAAGAAAAAACATAAAAAACATAATTACTCAGTAACATCACTTACAATAAACAATATGAAGGTCTAAAACAGCCTTCCAAAATCTGACGGAAAAAAAACAGTACAAAAACAATACCAGACACTTTTACGGATATATATTACATACTCATTTCCAAAAGAAACTTGACATAAAGAATAGTGTTAAATAAAAAAATAAACCATTGCAGACACAGGGACAACATTTTATATCTAAAAAGAAGAAGCATTTCTGAATTTGAAAACCTGTACTTTAATGCACATAATACACACCTGGTGCTTCAAGCCCCTCCTGAAATGATAAGGTCCAAATTTAAAAAATCAGAAAACGTGCATTTTTTCCACAAAGAAACTTTACACTGACATCATAATCCTAAATTATGGTTTTCGAAATGTCTGATAGCAAAATACACTGGTACTGGTCAAATCAAAAGCATTTCAAGTAATGTCTGAAAGTTCGGCAGGATTAATATCTTGTGTGACCGCCGCCTGCAGCAATGACGGCGCGGCATCTGCGCCTCGTAGAGTTGACGATGTTGGAAATTTGATGTTGTGGGGTAGCGTTCCAAGCGTTGGATAGGCTTTGAATCAACTGAGCGTTGTTCTGAGGAGCGGGATTCATCTCTTGGATTTGAGGCCCGAGAATATCCCACACATTTTCAATCGGGTTCATGCTGTGTCACCCTGGCACGATGGGCTCGAGCGTTGTCCTGTTGTAAGGTGTAGCCAGCATGGTTCTGCACAAACAGTGCCACATGTGGCTGCAAGATGGTGGCTACATAGTTGGCGCTATTCTATGCTGTCGGAGCATGTACCAGTGCCGTCCTGAGGTCTGTTGTGATTCCGCCCCAAACCATCACCAGCCCATATCCCCGGTTAGGGATTTCATGTATACACTGGTCAGCGAACCTTTCATTTCTACGGCGATATACCCACACTCAACCATCTTAGCGACCTAGGACAAATCTAGACTCATCCGTGAAAAGGACCTAAGACGAATAACTGTCTGTGTGCTCACTGGTTGGTGTTGCGGGAGGGTCCTGGCTGTATGGGAAGCAGACTGAAACCTGTCCTTCAGGTGGGTGGTGCATACCGATCCTGTGCCGGGGTGGTTACCCGCGACCTCCCTGATCTTGGCCGGTCTCTTGTACTTCCTGTGTTCATGTACCTGGTCTGCAGACTACACGGTTTCCCTGCTACAGTGAAAAATCCTTGCCACATCCGCCATTGGAACGCCTGCTTCGAGATGCCCTACAGCACGCCCCCGCTCGTCTGCACTGAGACGCGGCATGATTGAAAGTCAACATTTTTCTAGATTTCAGAAGCTCATAGTTCAAATGCAATCGACGTTTTCATAAACTTTTTACACACCTTTCGTAGGTTTTAAAATAAGCTACACATTGATAGCGAAGACAACACAAAAAAACTCATGCTTAACAAAATAAAAAGTTAACAAATGAATTCATACTGAACACACAGAATTGAGCTAACTCACTTAGTTGTGCTGTCGAAATTGATTCAGAAGACAGTAAAACCAACACACTGCACTGTACATAAATATCATCATTATCCGTTTTGATTTAATAGTATTATGTTTAAAGAAAATGTGTCAAGTTTCTTTTGGAAAAGAGAATATATTTAGAAAGTTTTTAAAAAGAAAACAAACATGTCTTTTTGTGTGCGTGTGTTTTGGGCTTTTTCTGGGGGGGGGGGGGGGGGGGGGTAATTTCACTAGTTTTCGGTAAACCAGGGACACATACACACACAATCAATTTTTGACACATATTCTACAACCTATACATTTCAACTATATAACATTAAGAGATATTCTCCTCTGCAGATGCATTGGTCATTGTCAGACAGTGATGGAAGAATTGTTAATTTTCATCAGTTTTATTAAAACAATGTGCAGTGAACTCCACATTTATTTCTTTTGTCTCCTCCAAATAGTATTCACTTTGCTTCATTTTTTTTCTCAATCACTTTTTCTAAATTTCAGTTTTCATATAGGAAACACCTTAGTACTACACTTGTACACAGCTCAAAGCTTCCACCGGAAAAGGAAAATGCGTTCAGAAGAAAAAGAAAATGAACAACATAATTAGTACAGCTTCATCTTAATAATATGTGACACATAGTGGTGAAATCAGGCGCTCGTCAAAATAACAAAATTGGAGAAACAGGCATTTTCCCATCAGTTTCGCAATTTTAATCCTATCCACACGCTCTGGGGTCCTTTTGTGCCCCGGGAGTTCTATTCTTCCCATTTTATAGTACTTCAA
The DNA here is from genome assembly GCF_000002075.1 of Aplysia californica. Taxonomy (NCBI): domain Eukaryota; kingdom Metazoa; phylum Mollusca; class Gastropoda; order Aplysiida; family Aplysiidae; genus Aplysia; species Aplysia californica. The sequence continues at coordinate 8,902 of NW_004797854.1, read as the reverse complement.
GTACAAAGATCTCTTGGAAACTTTCAGTATTTTTCTAAAAATCATTTTGACAGACTGCTATGCAAAGCGTATGGATCAGACTAAAGAGTAAATTTCCTCTTTGAAAGTGGTGGCACAGAGTTCCCCACGTCGTATATGGATGATAGTAAAACATGACGTACGGATAGGGTTAATCAAATTTTTGTTTTTTTGTTCCACCTTTTAATGTCCAAATAAAACACATTTCCATGTGAATTATATTGAATTGAAAAGCATTGATTAAAAGCTCAAAATATACAATTTTTCAGTTTTCAAGGCCTCTTTAGCTATTGCAGTTACCAAACTTTGGGGGTCACTTTCTTGCTATTTTTACCGCTGAAACAAAGTGATCTTACCTCCTTTGATGACAAATATCTTCACTTCTGCTCAAGATAGAAGAGTATTTTTTTTTCATCAAAAGCAAGATAAATGAACAAGCTTTAAAATGATACCAATAATTCTACATGCACAAAAATTGACGAGCGCCTGATTCCACCTCGTCGTGACACATATAGACTGTAAAGTGCATAAAGCTGGCTGTTGATCAGGAATTCGCATACAACAGATATATATGCTATCTATTATTATTATTATTACTTTTAAGGCAAAGGCACACATTATACAAGAACTGGTTACATCAAATACAAAATATGGAGTAAATCTTTAGACAGCACCACTTACCACAAACATATATATAAAGCAGCAAGAAGATGGCAAAAAGTGAGAAAAAGTACAGCTTATATATTTTGAATTTCAAATCTTCATTGAACAAACATTTGCCAATTTTGTTTTAGATACTAAAGTTGAAACAATTATCTACCTGATTATTATTATTACACAGTACCTCATATGCTCTGTTGTCTCCTTCTTCTCCATCTTCCTTTAAGTCAATAGAAAACAGGAACAAATGGCAAGTGCTGCACACAGGTTGTCCAAAGCTTTTGCCATAGAATCCACTGCACATCATACAGCTCTCATATTGCTGGAGGAAAGAAAGGCAGAACATACTGACTAAAGTGCTAACGGTTGACAACACCCCATTGCTTTCGACAAAAAAATTCCATGACAGTTTTAGCTCAGACTTCCAACCCACTGTACAGCATTTATATAACTGCCAGTCTAGCCGTACTTATTTCAGGCCCTATTAGAAACCTGTTGAGTACACAGGTCTCATTAGTAGGCTAATTATTCAGGTTTAAAATATATGCACTATCAGTAAGGCACCTTTCGGTTTCGTCTCAAATACAAATACTTTAGGTATTGCAAACAAAAAATATTTTTTGCTGTTTGTCAGAGTCTAGCCATCATTATTAAGTATGGCTAGCCCAGCCGTCTAGCCATCATTTTAAAGTACGGGTAGCCTGCCAGTCTAGCTGTACTTGACTAGCCAGCCAGTCTAGCCGTACTTGGCAAGCCTAGCAGTCTAGCCGTCATTAAGTACGGCTATCCCCTTCCTAATTTTAATCAATGCTTGATGTTCAGAGTTATTATACTGGTTTTTTTACTTTCACACGCGACTCATGTTTGTTATAATATAATTGCAATTTTTTTTCCAATCAATTGATTTTGCTACGGTTTTAGTGGCCACATAGGCCTAGATCTATATGTATGCATGTAGGGTAGGCCTATTCTACTATGACACTATTAAAGTCATATATTATAACAGCAGTCCAGCCCCAAAAAGCAGTTCATCTACAATGACATCTCAGGGCTCCCCTTTTCAGGCCAACTTAAAAAGTTCCTTCACCCTTTGGTTTTCTATATTGGGGTATCTAAACCTTTGTTTTAGAAACTAAAAAGGTTGTTGGTTTTTTGTTTATATATATGACAAACGAATCCTCAAAAGTCAGTTATCTCCTAATTTCATAGTAAGAGAATTTTTGCATGTAAACATTAAACTCACACTACACACAGAGTGACCATGATTGAATGCTAACAATTTTTAATTAACTGTAAGGTTTCAGTGTAACAACAAGAAAAAAATGAGTAATATTGACTAGAATTAGAGTTGTGTTCACTTGGAGGGGGTGAGGGGGAGAGGCTGGCCGTGGTCGGGCCAATCAAAAATAAAATAAAGTTGACAAACCAAAAGG
>NW_004797854.1:4703-6685 GCF_000002075.1 Aplysia californica | reverse complement strand
ATTCATTATTCTTCAGAGCCATTCCAGGATTCACATTCCAGTCTTTCCAGACTTTCGATTTAAAAAAAAAAAAAAAGATTAAAAATGGCGGACAATTCATGTTTACTATATTATGTGTTAAAGAAGGATGGGGGCAGACCTGCCACTCTAAGCCTAAGAAATCTAAAAATCAGGATTTCGTGGAAAAAAATCAGGATAAAAGACAAATCACCACGGTGAAATTTTTTAAAATCCTGAAGTATCACGTCAAGGGCTCTTAAGCCAAAGTGTCTTTTCCCCCATCCCCGCCCCTACCCTTTAAGTCTCGAAAGATGCTTCAACCAGTGTGCATGAACTTAAGTTGACCCCATCAACGAACTGACCCTGACACACGTGGAACTCACACGCCGAAGTCACATGATGTAAAAGCCCGATTGAAACAGTTTTACTGACGGGTCTCGATGATGAGCCCAACTAACCAGAATTTGGACAAAGTTTGTTTTGAAAAGTAACAGCAGAACTCCGATTAATATTGATCATTATATGTCGCAATTGAAACATTTATCACGCCATCCTCTGGGAATTCTGAGTGGAAACAAAAGCAGACGTAGATCTAGATCTTGAGAATGTCCCAAGTCGGAATGCCAAATCGATACTACTTCCATTACGTATAGTGGAAATAAAACGTGCGAGCAAAGATCAAACACAACTTGGGGCGAGTCAACAATTAAATCCGGTATTGATATTTCAGGAAATAGTGCTCCGAGTGCCTGCTGACAAGAGGTTTAATTTCTGCTGAAGCAAGCCTGTGTTGCCGGAAACTGCGCGCAGCTGATAAGTAGGTTGACTGTTTCTGACAAGAGGTGACAGTGGTGCTGTGTAGCCTAGGTGTGTTGTCATTGTCAAATCATTGACTCAGCTTCGGGGTGGAGAAGGGGGGGAATCTATGTGTACAGCCTCCACTTTACTATAATAAGCGCACAGCTTTATAGGGCATAGACGCTGACCTTTTTCAAAGGGAAATTTCAGCATTCCTTATATTTTAAAGGACGTAGTAAATTACAGGTCAAAGTTATAAATAGGGACCAATGATTTTGCAAGTTATCTTGATCTCCTAGAGGGTCTCTTGGCCAAAGATCGTACATATGTAAAATAGTTCACTCAGCCAAAAAGGTGTTCCGCGAAAGTCCGCACATTGGTTCAGATGACGCTGCAGTCTTTGTTTTGAAGCTCTCTTTCGTTTCACCAGAAGAAGAAGAAGAATCTATATATATATAGGAATAGCACAGTTTGTTAGTTTCACTTTTATTATATATATAATAAATATTTTCACAAAAGTAGGGTAACTCTTATCGCAAAGTCCGTTTAAAAATTGGCTCAATACGTGTAAACTATCTTGTTATACACGATCTTTGTCTTGGCCACGATATCGATCAATAAAGTACGCGGTCCAGCTGAGAAATTATCAAGGTTGTGAGCGTACTTCTACTTCTATCTAAATCTAAGGGCAGTACGTAGGGAAGGCCGTACGCAAGAGGACCTTACGCATAGCCACGAGGCTATGCCTAAGGGAGGGAGGGCCGTACGCATAGCTATGAGGCTATGCGCACAGGAGGGCCATACGCATAGAGCCTCAGGCATTATTTTAGTAGTAGAAAAAAGGACAACTAGCAGCTAAGTGTGAGACGGGAGGGAAAGTCAAAGAATACCTTATTATCAATATTATTGGTAAGACTGAAGAATACCGGACCAGCGGACTGACTTTGCCTATGTCTCAACCTTAGGAATTCATGATTTTCCCCAGTTTTTATCTCTCCATGGAGAATCTCGGACCGGTAGATTTATTCATTAGAACTTTGTCAGGGGGGAGACCTCCCTGAACCCCCCATCCACTGTTCCACATGCCGTTAAACGTAGAAAAGACGCATCTTTCTGATTGGCTGCTAATTTTAGTACTGTGATGTCATCACTTCCTGGGATACCCACATGGAACGACGTGTTTT
>NW_004797854.1:0-3390 GCF_000002075.1 Aplysia californica | reverse complement strand
GGCAGGGGTAGGCCACGGGAAACATGGAGGAGATGCGTGGAAAGGGACATGAGAGAAATGAAGCTCACTTGGAACAAGCTTGGAAGGATGGCTCAGGACAGAGATAAATGGAAGGAGCTTGTATGTGGCCTATACCCTGCCAGGGGTGAAAGGCATTGATGATGATGATGACGCGAACTAGTTCCCGGCGACGCAAGGCGGAGTGAGTGAGGGCTGTGAGAATGCCACGAAAGAGAGAGAGAGAGAGAGAGAGAGAGAGAGAGAGAGGGGGGGGGACGAGACAAAGTTGTAAACTGACCGGCTTTTTAATTTCTTCCTGCACTGTCTGTTCTGGCACCTCCAAGTTTCTTAAAAATTCTTTAATGACGAAAAATATGCACCACAATTGCACGTTGTCGTTACATTGGAATGTAAAATCTCTGCTAAATGACAAAAATAGTCATGATAGGAAGCCATTGTTCGACATCATGCCTCATCGACAAACAACAAGGTACTAACTAAAATGAGCAGGACAATGCAGAGATCTCCAGATGACCTATCAGTTCAAACAATGCAAATTAACGCACGTGCGCATGAGCCCGCAATTGCCCATTGTTGCATAATTTCTTGGAGGCTGGCTTACGTTTGGTGGACCGCACCTTCAGCACTTAATTAAGTTATGATAACTTATAGATCTAGTATTCGACAGCCGGGGGTGGGTGGGAGGTGGGGGGTTTCAGGGGGGCCTGCCTCCCTGGCTACAATAATAATTAAGAAAACACACAGACATTCAAATCAATAATAAACAGAGAAGAAAAAAAGTGGACCAGGAATATTTTAAATAGTTGGCTCTGCCGAAGAACTTTAGTGGACCCACTTAGCCAGCCTAGATTAGGCCTAAAAGGTACCATGAGAGATAGAGGCGTGAGTGAAGTTTACCGGACCAGTTGAGTGAAGATAGGGGGAAGACTAGATTGGAGGCTGGCTTACGTTTGGTGGACCGCACCTTCAGCACTTAATTAAGTTATGATAACTTATAGATCTAGTATTCGACAGCCGGGGTGGGTGGGAGGTGGGGGGTTACAGGGGGGCCTGCTCCCCCTGGCTACAATAATAATTAAGAAAACACACATAGATTTACACTCAAATCAATAATAAACAGAGAAAAGAAAAGTGGACCAGGAACATTTTAAATAGTTGGCTCTGCCGAAGAACTTTAGTGGACCCACTTTGCCAGCCGAGGCCAGGCCAACTTTAGACTAGAGGTACCATGAGAGATAGAGGCGCGGGTGAAGTTTACCGGACCAGTAAAGAGAGGGGGAGACTAGAGTCAGACCGCGTCACCGCGCATCTGTTTGGGTGCGCAACCCCCGGTCTACTGCTTTGTTTTGGATAAGAACAGCGAAAACGAGGTCACTTTCTGTGAGCATGCGCAGAATGCAGCTAATTTCACTTTCGTTTTGGAGGTTCCTGTCAACACACGTGATTCTACGGTGTGGGAAAGTTTTGCCCCTTCATATTGATGGTTTTCGTAACTGGTATCGGTGAATTTACTAAGCGCTTGAGTAGTCCATTATTTAGCACATATCTAGCTCTAATGTATCATAGAATGTATACTAGAATCGATAAATACTATCGCAGGCTGCTTCTTAATGCCCAGGAACATGCCAGATAGGGTTGCGCACTGAAGCAGACCAAATTTGTGCAGTCCGTTTCAGTGCGCAATATAGGCTTTTTTGCTATTTGGCATTGATAGTGTGGCTTCTAGGCCCTTTGGTTGTTTTACTTATTAAGTTATTTCTATGACCTGCATTGTGCACTGAAACAGACTGTTTTCCTTCCATTTGGATGCATTATATTGCCATTGAAGATGATCAGTTAATGTATACATTCATGTCAAAATTAATTAATATGGAAATTTAATCTCCAAAATGTTCAATTTCTTCTTTTCATGTCTTTTTCTTCTTCCTTTTTGTCCTTTTCCTTTAAGAATACTTGTCTAGGTACAGTCTAATTTTGTTTTCTTCTTTCACCTCCTTGTGTCCACAGCACCTTTCTTTTTCAATTTCTTCTTTTCACATCTTTTTCTTCTTCTTTTTTGTCCTTTTCCTTCAAAAATACTAGTCAGTCTAATTCTTGTTTTCTTCTTTCCCCTTCTTCGGTCCACAGCACCTTTCTTTTTATCCATTATCAAAACACATACACACGGTGTAAGGAAATCTCCTGATAGGGGGCGCACAGCTCCCAAAAAGATAACGCCTCATTAACCTTGGTCTTCTGTTATGGTCAGCACAGGAACTTCTTGCAAGGAAAAGAAGCCAAACAAGGCCAGGATAGAGAAAGATGAAAAGTGTCAGAAAAGAGCTAGATCTAGATATAGAGCTGTAAACATGGTACTATTGCGCACCCAACCAGACGACATATGTTGCACCAAACAAACACCTTGCGCATCAACCAGACACACGTTACCAAACAAACACCACCACAACATATAGTAATTTTAAACTGCTGTTACAGTAATGTGCTACACCGTATAGAGAGAAAGTTTTTCTAACTTCTGGTGAAAAAATCATGAAGATCGACCTGTAACTTCCAGAGATATCCACAAAAGATCGCTTAATCGCACCACAGGATTAACTCTAGATTGACCAATCAGCGCTTGGGTCTAGCCACTCGCGCGCACTCGAGGGCTTTGCGGTCCAAAAATCCGGTAGGAACTTTCAGTTGACTAGATCTATATGTGCCCGAAGTGAGAGGATGCAGGCAAGGGAGGAAGAGCAGAGAGAGAGGGCTCGCGCAGCGCGGCCAAATGCCGCACAGCGGCCCAAGGAAGTACAGTAGACCAGCGCATGGCATTACACGACGCCCAAAAGAAGTTACGGCCCCTCCCAGCGGTGAATCCACCAAAGTTCAATCTTACCTCTATCATTATTTATAGATTCTAGTTTAGATCTAAATGTCATTGTCAACAATTCAGAAAGTCGAACGAACGGCTCGGATTTGGACGGTGACGGTCTGAAGGCGTCAGTCAAGGGCCAACAAGGGAGCTTTAATTTCTTGGTTTAAATCTGACTTGTTTGCATTTTTCTTTTTTCAGGGATCAGTTTTTGCGGCAGTTAAACATATAAAGTATAAACGTAAACTAACCTCAGATTTCAGAAACTGTTCTAGGGTTTTTTTAGATATATTATCCGGCACTTGCTCAGTCATATCGTCTCCAGTATTCTTGTTTACATTCTCCATCTTAGTTGTGTCCCAATGCAACTTTTTCAATAACATCGGATCGGAAATTACAAAATATTGACCACATGGAATATAGAAGTAACAAAACAACAATTCCCCAACCCCATCCTCTCTCTCTCTCTCTCTCTCTCTCTCTCTCTCTCTCTCTCTCTCTCTCTCTCTCTCTCT
>NW_004797853.1:496195-497346 GCF_000002075.1 Aplysia californica | reverse complement strand
TCTATCTATCTATCTATCTATCTATCTATCTATCTATCTATCTATCTATCTATCTCTCACCCTCTCTCGCTATCTCTATCTATCTCTCTCTATCTATATTTATCTATCTATCTATCTATCTATCTATCTATCTAACGGTATTATAATTGTCCCTCCTTTGACTTTTTTCCCAATAGGAGTGGGGGCTGAGAGTGGTAATAGATGCTAGATCTACCTACTACCTTAGCTACTCATGTGGATCAAGGAAATACATAACAATAATTCACCATAATAAAACAAGTTTAATTAAATATGCCCAAAACAGAGCACCATACTTCAGCGAACAACGCCCTCTTTCTCTTTATCAACAACGTCAAAATGAGGTCATCGCTTCGGCCACGTGGTTCTTTGTTATGTTCACTGCGCAGGCTGGCTGCTGTTATAAATCCGCTCGACTTACTCACATCGCACACCCAGTCACACAGTACAGCAACAACAGCTGCAAGAGACGCTACTGGCTCGAACCAAGCTTTTTGCCAAGCATTCCGCAAGCTTTTCAGACAGAAAACACTTCTTCGTTTGTCGTCTCAAAGCGTTAAATAGCAGACCCACCAAGCCAACGAAACCCAACGCTTTCAAGCTCTACAATATTTTCCAAGCTTTAAACTCACCTCTACATCAAGAAGAACGTAAGTTTTAATTTCCTTGTATTTTTTCTATAAAGAATAGCTTTTGTTTGTGCACATGTTCTAGAATGAATAATGACACCCTCTGGATTTCTTCTTCTCCCCCTCCTCCTCCTTGTTTTTGCTCTTGTTCTTGTTCTTCTTGTTCTTCTTCGTCTTCTTCTGCTTCTTTTTCTGCTTCTTTTTCTTCGCTTTTTCCCGTGAGTAGATCTAGATCTAGTTGGATGTTGTTTCTCGGGCACACCTTTCTTGGAAAACAAAACCTCAAAACAAAATTTAAATAAAAACGGACAAGAAAAAAAAAAACCCAAACAAGCGACAACAACAACAAAGCTCTGCCTCGCTTGCCATTCTGCCTGGCCTTCTTGTTGTTTTGGTTCCTAGCCAAATCTGTCTTGACACAAAACACACGATATTTCTGTGATGGCGCGTACGATGTAATAACAAGCTCTCTCTCTCTCTCTCTCTCTCTCTCTCTCTCTCTCT
>NW_004797853.1:493753-496095 GCF_000002075.1 Aplysia californica | reverse complement strand
TCTCTCTATCTATCTCTCGCTCTCTCTCTCTCTCTCTCTCTCTCTCTCTCTCTCTCTCCCATGTTTTTCTCTCTTTTCTCTCTCTGTCTAGCCTATCTCTCTGTTTCTCTCTTTCCGCGTACTAGGTTTACATCATCGCTGTTTATCGTCCGCTCAAACACTTGAGTTGAGGTCAAATCCACCACTGTCTTAAATATAATAAAAATGTAGCCCATATCGCAGTACTTACGAAGTCTTGTAGTACTTTTCAACTAAGTATAAAGGTTCTAATCTAATGTACTTAAAAGAAATAACCTTAATTGACCTTTCCTCTCTTTCGGATAAAATATAATTTGTTTATTAGTACAGCATTTCTTTTCATATCTCTGTTATGCCTGACCTAGTTTTACGTTACCCTTGTTTATCATCCGCACATTATTTTGCACAAACATACACAAAGGTCAAGGTCGTCTCAACCTCGCTGTGCCATATACGTATAAATGTATACTTGGCGTTCCGTGTCTGTCCTGAAAACGCCCTTCAACTCAGTGTACTTGAAAGAAAGTGATCTCAATTTACCTAACGTCTATTTCCAATTTATGTAAAATTATCTTCTTCAATTCACACTTCTCTGTCCCAATTTAACATAATAGATCTAGTTGTTTATCATCTGCACATTTTTTTGAACAAACATACGCACTGAGGGCAAGGTCGCCTTGCCGTCATCCTCAGTATTATTATACTTACTTAACGTGCAATGTCTGCTTGAACGCGCCTGTCAACTCGATAAGGTTGTAATCTAGTACAGATCTACTTGAAACAAAGTGATCTTAATTGACCTTAAAGTCTATATCCAATGTGTGATATGTTTAATTCATACTTCTGTTATGTCTGACCTAGTTTTACATGATCGTATGTTTATCTTCCGCACATTATTATTTTGCTCAAACATAGAAACAAGAGTTCAAGGCCGTTATGTGCCATATCAACTTACTGTACACTCAGGCCACTTGTACATGTATTATATTACTTACCGTACCGTGTCTGTCGTGAACAAGCCCTTCACCCCGATAAGGTTTTAGTCTAATAAACTTGAAAGAAAGTGACCTTAATTGACCTAGCGTTGATATTCCGAATATAGATCTAGTATATTATGCAACATTGCTATGTTCAATTCACACTTCTGTATCCATTTTACGGTTTTTCATAATGGCTGTTTATCATCCGCAAGAACATAAGAACTGAGCACTATGTTATTAACACTTTGTGTAATCCATCGTGATAATAAATATTTATAACATAATTTAAATAGCGCCAATCTCGCCCGGCAGCAGGCTCTGTGCACTCTTCAGTCTATAATTACCCCCAGCAGACCATAATGACGCTCAGAAACATCATTGAAGGAAAAATAAAGTCGAAGGAGATTCTGGAGTAATTTTCGATCAGTCTGGTTATAATTGGGCATTAACAGCAGCGCCGTCATCGTCATCATCATCATTATCATCATCATCATCATCATCATCATCATCATCGTCTTCGTCGTCGTCGTCGTCATCATCATCACTATATCCTCGTTGTTGTCACTTTAGATTTATAAAGCAGAAATGGTAGAGTGTCTTTAAAGTAATTTTTAGACAAGCAAATCTGCATGTAATGTATAAACCTATACATGTATATGAAAAATGTGGTCTTTTAAGCCTTTTTCATCATCATCATCATCATCGTCATCATCTTCATCGATTTCTTCCCCCAGCATGCCTGCACAGGTGTCCACCTACTATATTGACCACAACCTTGACCGCTTCGACCACATGAGCATTGACCTTCACCGTCATGTGACCTCCTCTCACAGTGGCAAGGGACGCACCAAGGTGAGCTGCTGTGACTAGAGGGTGGATGGGTCTTAGTTTTAGTAAGTGTTGTACGGCACTTACAACACAATAAGTCACTTAAGTGCCCAAGATTAGAGGTGTTACAAGAGAGTAAAAAACACAAAAAAGAAGGAGGGGGAGATAAAGACAGTAGGCCTAGATGTTTGATAGGAAAGAAGGAGCGGACCACCTCAGAGTAGAGGACCTGCCAACCACCCACTCTGGATGTGTGTGGAGGCTACAAACGCACACATACACACACAGAGACATGCACACATGCACGCACGCACACGCACACGCACACACACACAGACAGAAACACACGAGTGTGCGCACTCACATACACACTCACACTCACTCGCGTGCACGCGCGCGCACACACACACACACGCACACACACAGCGCGCGCGCACACAAGCGCGTACACACGCACGCACACACAAAGATACACACACACACACATACACACACACACACACACACACACACATG
>NW_004797853.1:477716-492830 GCF_000002075.1 Aplysia californica | reverse complement strand
TTGGTTGGGTTTTTTTTAGGGGGGGAGGGGTTTTGCAGAGCTCACAACTGCATAAAGTCATACGTGTGCGCGGGACTTACCAATTTTGGTTTGGTAGGAATTAATGTTAAATTTTGTTCGGGAAGCAGCCGAAGCCTATTCTTATTGATTTTTTGGACCACCAAGGGATCTTTATCGTTCGCAAATTGCACACGGGAGACAAAAGCAGGCGACAGAACATGGATAGAGAGGGAAAGAAGATGAAAGGAGACATTTTAGGAAGAAAGCTTTCCATCATGGCTGTGAGATGTCGAACATGAGACCTATCGAATGAGATGCGAACACCATACCTCTAGACCACGAGAGCCCCCTCAAGCTTTGTTGTTGTGAATACAAACGTATATATTGTATAATATTATGTATGAGGAGCCCGCGGGGAAAAAAGGGAATAGTCACTGACTGAAAATCATGAGGGTATCAATTTTGAACGCTTGTTGACTCGTAACTGTATTTCTGTTCTACTGTTGGTTGATCATTGCTGTTAGATTTTCTTTTCAACAAGCATAACAATAAACACCAGTCAAACAAATATAATGGAGTTATGAGCTTTTAAAATTGACACCCTCACAATTTTTAGTTTGTGACAACGCCCGTTTGTCCCCGATGATTCCTCGTATGTATATTTTGTTTTTAATATAAAAAAAAATTAAGACAACTGTCCTGGATGACTTTACAGTCTTGTGATCTGTCCTCAGCGTGAAGCGAGTGCACACACCAACAGACCAGACCCATGCGGTCACTGCAGGAAGCCGGTGACCAAACTGGTCAACAATTCCCACAAACACCGGGCTTGAGCAGGTGGGATTTGTTGTCCTTTCTCATGTTCCTCCTTGTTCATTCTGTGGCGTGTGTCTGTAGTCACACTATTTAAGGTTGTCATGTTGTAGTTACAGTGAGTTGTTTTTGTTTGTTTGTTTGCCAGATTGTTTGTTTGTTTGCTTGTTTCCTGTGGGAGGGGCTGCAGACTTGTAACCCTAGCCTGTGGTATAGACTAGAGCTGTAGGCCTACTATTGAAGAAGAAGAAGAAGAAGAAGAAGAAGAAGAAGAAGAAGGGGAGGGGATGAGAACTGAGGAGAAGAAGAAAAAGTAGCAAATAAAGTCGATCCTACTCTAATTGCCCCCTGTATGAGACAAACACCTGTAGCCTACTACAAACGGCCACCTGTTTTGTCTTTTTTTTTGGGGTGGGGGGGGGGGGGGTTAACTACATTGTAATGACTTTGTTTAAGACGGGGCTACCAGTCACATCAAAGACCGCTATTTTTCTCTGGGACAGGTGGTGGCCGCATTGGGCAAATGGTCGCTTTTAAGAACAAGCGGGCTAACCCAGATTTTGGGGGTTTCCAGAAATCTTGACCTACACCAATAGTGGGCATTGCTCTACCTCTAGAAGAAGTTTGGTTTCATTAGTGTGTATGTTTGTTTGGTTATAGAGAAAATTCTCCTTGTCTTTTAAAGAAACTGAACAAGGGGCACTTACCTTCGATTTTCTTCAAACAGCATTTTTGGGGATAGGCCCCCTTGTGCCTAAAAGCGACCAATTTCAACTGTATACATGATGATGAAAAATAAGTAAAGACTTATATAATATAATAACATTATAACCGTGTTTCTTGTTTCTTTCAGTTTCAAGGTCAAATTGCGTGTGCTCAACCGGATGTGGTCCCGCCCAGGGCCACGAGATGATGACCCTCAGCACGTCACTGGACTCTCCCTCAAACGATCCACGGTTCAAACAGAGACAAACAGAGCAGCAGTATCTCAATAATCGTACTATAGAGAGTGCCATTAGCTCAGCTGGTATCACGCTAGACTGCAGTGCAGACAGCCCAGGTTCGGATCCCCAGCCGAGAGATTCAGGACTTGGGTTGTGGAGGAGTTTTTTTTTGTTTTTTTAACTCACTTGCGACTGGGCCCTTTCACCAGCCACAAGCATTGAAGACTGGTGTTTTGGGGGGTATTTCAATAAATCACCACAACTCTCAGAATTACCCTATTGTAATCATTTTTTGACACAGTAAAGTAACATTCAAGCTTAATCTAATACAAAAAACTAAAGTTGTCTAAGTTTAATACTTTAATTTGTACGATTTTTTAAAAATTGGCATGAATTTGATTTTCGAAAAATTTCCAGAGACGTGACAAGTAGAATGAAATTCACTGCAACAACAAAAATAAAAGTTCAAAGTGTTCTGGTTTGACTTGTATACATGTGCAAGTGTTTGGTGAAAATATAAAAGCTGGTCTGTGCATTGATTCAGACCCATACACTGAATTACATGAGACAGATGTACGGCACGACGTTGTGATTTCGTTGCGCGAAAAACAACACCGGTACTAGTGCTAGATCTAGCCCTAGAACTACGACTCGGGCCGTGTTCGGGTACATATCCAGGATCCTAACTATTAGACACATCATATTCTGAGACACTAGAACTAGTAAAACGCACAGAAGTATAGAAAACGGCGAAATTATGTGATTCTTGTTCATGCGACTTCTTCGACCGTTACTACGACGCGACTGTCGGATTACTATGAGCTGTATAGAAAAAAACAAAGCGCGAGTTCCGGTCTGTTCAACCCCAGTTGGGGTCACTGTCTTTCACCTTCAATAACTTAAAAACTACCGGCCCCAGAGATACGAAACGAAGTCTAAGTAGCTCAGGCTTGGCCAAACAAGGGTACGAGGCGGGTCTCGCGATCCGTGCGTGATTTGTAGAGCGAAAAAAAAATTCCAAAGTTGGTCACGCAGGGCTTGTGAGACCCGACGCGAGCGTCATGGCGGGGGTCACGCAACTGTTGTGTGACCCGTCTGAAGTGAGTTAATAAATGACCCTCCACCAATGTAGCTCAATCAAATCAGATATGGGCGTTAAATCGGAGGTGACGCCTCTATATTGTCCCTACTTACTTGTGTTGATTTTAAGGCAGATAGATTGAAAGATAGATAGATAGTTTTAAATGATGTAATGTGCTCGTTTGTTTGTTTGAAAAAGCTTGTAAGAAACATGACAAGACTATGCTATACTCACGAAAAACATGATATTTCAGAAGGTAAAAAGTTTTGAAAGTAAGACTAATCTATACTATTGACATGAATTTGGGGTGCGGCTTTGTTTATAATGATTATATTGATGTGTACGGATGTGGTGGGGTAAAGTGGTTGTTCTTTTATTCTGCTTGTTATTCTTGTGGTGTACATGAGAGTATATGATGTGCCCACCTGTTCCTACAAGTTCCTATAAGAGTATTTTAAAGAATCTAAATACAGTAGATTTGTCTGCTCAGTCTAACAATGTATGTGTGCGTGTATATTGACTTAAAAAGGTGTCAAATGTGGTTGCATGCGTGGTTATGTTGTGCGTGTGAATTCTTAAATATTCTCGTATTTTATAATAAAAAATCATACACATGTTCGTGAGTTTGCTTTTTGTGTGTGTACAAGAGCATGTTTAATCTTACTGCTTGGAAAAACTGCATGGTCCTTTGGTTTGTGATGTCAAGTCATGAAAGAAAGAGAGGAAGAATTTTTTTCTTCCTAATTTTACACTGAACGCACCTGTTGTTCTGATGCTTGCTCTACATATGCGTAAGTTATGTAGTGTGAAGTTTGTAGAGAGCCTTTCTTATCTCGTGTGTGGAAACAAATAAAAAAGATTGTGCTTCTGTGCACATTTGCTCCGAGATACGGATTTGTTTGGGGGGGGGGGGTTTGACAAATGCAAGGTCTTGATGTTTCCTCCTTTATTTTCTTTTAACTTGAACTTGTTGCCACACCTCTCCTAAACAAAACAAAGCAAACAAAACAACAAACAAACAAAAAATCAAAACCCCAACCCACATTAAATAATAACAACAACATCAAAAAGAACTAAAAAATTATGAAATCTAAATGATTGGTGGCACATCGTATCCGTGCCGATTTGATTAAAACTGCACCTCAACTACATCAATCAACAACAGCAAAGGGGGGAAAAAATCAACCCCTAAGGTAACGATGATTTCAATGCAATGCGAGCGGATATCTCCTGATGTCTGGAAATCCACGGAAAGTTCACTTTTGAACCGTATGACCTGACTGCTACTAATAAAGTTTCCCATTGACAACTCCAAGGGGTTAATGAACAAGCGTCTCAACAAGTGGTTGCAGTAGGGCACTTTACTCTTCATAAAATAGATAATTCTGTCCCCGTAGAATTATGCAAACTTAGAAGGCCAAATTATGCACAAAAAAAGCAAAATTATGCAAAAATTATGCAAGTTACCGTAACACCATTCGCGACATGTTTTGCACTTTTTCAACACGAAGTTTCATGATTTGCATGTTTTGTGTACAGAAAAATTGAAAACAGAACATATCAGTATCAGTAATTATTAATTGTTTTGCCAAGAAACGCCCCCTTTTGTTGAAAAGTAGTTGAGTAGTTTCTCTCGAACCTCGTGCCAGTTTTTGTCAACCTGTAATAGTAATAGTAAAATGTGCGACAACCATTTTGCTCACGTCTGGCTTTCCTCACTTGTTTGTTTGTTTGAGTAAAGAGAAGCACATCGACACAATAAAGGTCATTTAGTTCTGTGAAAAAGTAAGACATACAGACAGAAACAACCCCCCAGTAAGGTCTTCTGAGCGTCAAATATTAGAGGTGTACAAGATAGTAACAACCACTAAGAAAGAAGGAGGAGAGATTATAAGAACAATAGATGTTTGAGTTTGATAGGAAAGAAGGAGCAAACCACACCAGTGTACCCATCCGCCAACTACCCACTTCGTTTAGTTCAGCTTGGTTGAGTTTTGGTCAGAGTTTTATATGACATGCAGCACAAATAGGTCATATAAGTAAAAGAGTCGAAGATTAGAGGTGTTACAAGAGGGTCCAAAGACAATAGAAAAGGAGGGGAGATAAAGATGATAGATGCTTGATAGGAAAGAAGGAGCAAACCACGCCAGAGCACCCGCCAACCACCCACAAAGAAAAACAGACAAAACAGGAACTATAACAATTAGTTTGACGAAATATTTGGAAGCAAAATCCAGCTTTTATTATATTAAAAACAACCACAACAACATAATAATAAACGTATTGTTTGTACGTTGTTGTTTTTTAAAGAATTCCACTAAAAGATTCCAACAGCTGCTTTTTTCAGGACTACAAGATACAATGGTGCAAAACATGGTCAGATCCAAACCAAGGGAACAATATATGACCCCCAGTGCACACTGCCAATTGGATTCAATCGAATCAAGTCAGAGCCGGCAAGTCAGATTTTCCTAAATGGAGGGGCCAAAGCTACCAGTTTGGCAAAAAGTACAGAACTAATTTGACTTGCAACCTTGATAACCATACTGACTGCTCAACGTAAAACTGTCATTTTATGTCATTTTTTCAAAGTGGCATATGGTGGAGTTTTACTCTAAGCAGTCGAAATGAATTCGTTTTCAAAAGACGTAATAGTCGAATTGAGTAAAAATCGGTCAAATTGCATCAAAATGGTAGCTCTTGCCCGCGTTCATAGTGGAAAATCTAGCAAGCTACCAACTCGATCGAATGTATTCTGATTGTCAATACGCACCAGGTATTTTAAATTACACTTGATTAGATAACAAAGGAACAAGAGAAGGTGTCAAGGCAGAAAGACCTGGCTAGGAACACCACACAGCTGTTCATTATGTACACTAAACGTTTAATAAATAAATGTATGACTGACTCTGGACGGTACGTCATCCGCAAACTTGAACTTTTCCATTCCAGGTTTCCATCATCCGTGAACTTTAACATTTCTAACCCAGGGTGTCATCCAATCCAAGTACCATCCGTGAAAAAGCCGTTCCATTCAGGAAAAAACTCAATTGCTACCTAACGAAGGAAAAGTAACTTTTAACACAAGATGTAACACATCCAACAATAACTCCCTAACTCCCCTCCTTCAAAGAAAAAGAAACAGAAACATCAGCAGCAAAAATCCAAAGCGAACTAAAACTACCTCCAAAAAGCACAGAACATATAACCCTTCGCCCAAAATATAACTAAAAAACAACAAAACCAAGCAGAACCCCTTAATTAACAAGTAATTTACTTACATGAACTTCATCTTAGCTTTAAAAAAAAATATTTAAAAAAGATGAAAAAAGTGAATTATTAAGTCTAAAATTATACCTTAAAGGCATAAGAATCAAGAATCACCACCATGTTGACACAATTTTTGTATTGTTACTCACAATTAGAATCTATACCTCAGCCAAGCAATCTTCAAATCAAAACCTTTAACATTACTGGGAAGTTCCTTGTGACAAGCCCAGCCTATTTTAGGTCGTAAATGAAGAGCTAGTACAAACAAGTACAATTATTATAATTAATAATAATTACACAGTATTATTTCATAAACAAATGGAGCAGTAAAAACAAAAATCGCACGGGACCCACCGGGCTCTACCCTCTAAACCATCACAGTTGTGAATCAAAACTGTGTTCTTTCTATCTCGTCAATCAACATTGTCCATAGAACATGTCGGAAAAATCCGTTGATTTGTAAAAGATAAAAGGATAATAAAATTGGGGGAAAAAAGTATAAACTTTGTTTAGAGAAAATGGATAATACAACAACCTTTAGGAAAATGTTTCCATAGATTGCTGACACATTTCAAAACAACCATTAAAAACATTTTTTTTTCTGGTGGTCAATTGAATTTAGGCTTAACGTTGTCATAAAAGCAGCCAAAAAACATATTCAAGTCAAATTAAATGAAGCTCAAAATGGACTTTTGGATTATACTTGGTTGTAATATTTTGGACCCTAATTCATGGCAAAGACCAGCGATATGTCGGACGCTTGGAGATAAAAGTATGTATAAGCTACAAAAAATGACAAAACGATTATGGAGTCAGTGTCTACAAAGATATAATTTGACAAAAACGCAATGTGTAAACGCACAAAACCACTGGGAGAACAATCCATGAGTCGGATTAAGTCATTCCGAACGTCTTGCAGACCAAAGCCAGAGAAAATAAAGTGAACTCAGTGGTTCAAATACCCAAGCTCTGACAGGTACGTGAGACTAAAACTGACACTCAAAGACATTTCATGATATAAGATATTATGAGATCTACTGCTTTGCAGCTGTGCCAGAAACTATTCTCAGTTTTCAAGACTGACAGTTTTTGTTTTTATCAATCGCAAACTCACTGTGGGCGACATTAATTACTGAGTCGACTGGCAGGCCGGACTGAAACTGTCCACCGGTTACTGTTTGCCTTTGCCTCTTCTCAAGGCAACCGCAAAACCAATCAAAAACAAACTATCTTGCAGAGATTACATATTTTATGCACAACGTCAAAGATAACTTCTCATTTTATTATTTGTGATATATAATATATATATAGCTTGATACAGGTGGTAAAATTGAAATTAACAATATGACTAGCTGACAGGTCTTTCTGAGGGGAAGAAAACCACTATAAAATAAACACAAAAAGAAGGAATGTCTGTGAAAATTGTGCAAACTTTCTAAAAACTAAAAACTAAAAAAACATTGGAGTAAAATCTGGAAATATATGGGACAAATTCGACATTTCAAAAGGAATGTTGAAAAACAGTTGTACATCAACGACATCCAAAATACAATAAATTTTTAACAAAAATTAATTCTCAAAAAGAACACAAGTTTGAGCATAGAAAGGTGGATTTTTACAAAAATTCTTGACATATTTTTGTCATTCTATTAGCCATCAGTGACTTCAGTTCCACGTTTGGTTAAATAAAGACCAACAAGCATGAGCCGTCCGAATAACTCGTGCTTAGGACAAGAAGTCGCCTCTCCCGCCTCCCCAACCCCAGCCCAGGTTTACACCCAAAACCCTTACCCAGAGAAGGTCAGAAAAATCTGTGCTATAAGTATTTCCAAAGTTCCAGCAGACACAACTTAATGAACAAAAAAACCACTCAGAACAAATTCCATTTTACGGACCTGAAGTTGTAAAATTTGCGAATGTAACGAGAAAATTAGATTTTACTGTACTTCGGGACAGAACATTGCAATCCAGATCTTCTTCTTTTAATGAGATTTTACTTTCTGAAAGAAAAGTAGACTCCGGTCCAGATATATTTAAATAATGAGATTTTTGCAGTCTAAAGGGTAGCAAGACTCAGATCCCACAATTATAAAATCTTTGACAACATTTTACTGTCTAAAAGGAACAAACATTCAGATGCATGTGTGTCACAGCATGGAGGAATCAGGCACTCATCAATTTTATACCACATGGGGTTATCGATATCATCTTAAAGCCTCTTCATTTGCCTTAAACTTTCGGTGAAAAAAATTATCTATGTTGAAAAGAAGTCGAAATATTTACGATTGAAAGAGGTCAGGGTTGCCCGGTTTCAGAGGTAAAATTAGCGAGAAAATGGCGGCCAAAGTTTGGTAACTATCATAGCCTGAAAGTTCTCGGAAACTGAACATTTACATTTTTGTGCCTTTAATCAAGGTTTTTCAGTAAAATCCACATAAAAATGTGTTTTAAATGGACATAAAAGGTGTTGAGCCAAAAAAAGAAATTCAGAAAAATTTGCCCATTGGCCAAATAAATGCCGATTTCTTTTTTATTATTTTGACGAGCCCCTCATTTCACCATCGTGCTTCACATAGACCTTGGTACCTAAAGCAGTTGTGGAAGGCTATCACAGCGGAAAGTTTTGGCACGTACGACTCACGAACTGGGAACAAGAGGCACCGGGTTCGTCCCGGCACTAGGACAGACAGACAATACCGGGACCAGAAACTGACGTCAGTCACTTTGTTTTACTCCTTCCACAGCTGTCATTGATAGGTACTGTTAATAATCCAATCTGGTCCATAAGCAATTCTATATAAATTGGAAAAAAAAAAAAGTGGATTCCACTTAAACCAAACACGGTTAATCTGAAAACAGAGTATACCAAAATATAAAAAAAACCACAACTTTTTTCCCTTCAAATACAGCAACTTCTCTAAACCAAAAACTCGGCTTAACCGAAAAAGTCAGGCAGCCACACAGATCAGCAGACTCAACAGTGTATAAGACAGGACGCGATGGAATCAGGCACTCGTCAATTTTGGGGCATACAGAGTTATTGTTATCTTGATTTAGGTGAAAAAAATTCCAGGCTATCTTGAATAGAAGTCGAGATATTTACAATTGAGGGATGTGGGGGTAGCCTGTTGTCAGAGGTAAAATTAGCTACAAAATGGCCGCCAAAATTAGGTAATTTTATTAGCTTGAAAGTCCTTAAATACTGAAAAATGACACATTACGTGCCTTTCATCAACATTTTTCTATACAATTTGTGTTTTTACAGTCACAGAAAAGGTGCTGAGCAAAAGAACAAAAATTCTTTAAAAATTGCCAATGTGCAGAAAAATGCATGTATCTTCGATTGAATTATTTTGACAAACGCCTGATTTCACCAAGCTGCCTCACATATACATTTTCAAAAAGTTGGCAAGTCCAAAAAGTGAACGAGTTCAGGCACAGAATAAACAAAATATCCTATACAACTTTTATGCAATTCTGAAAGCAAGAGAAGTAAGTTACCGGTATTTTTCATTCTTTAAAGGCACATTCAAAATTGTAAAACTTAATTCTAAAAAAATTGACTTAGTTATCATGTCAAGAATACCCTGTACTGAAATCACAATTATATTAAACAACAAATTTCAAGCTTTTTCTCTACAATCACAAAAAATAATGTGGGTAAAAAAATCCCCCATATATCTATCACCGTAGATATTCCTTGGTCTTCTTCTTCATCATCTTCTCCCCTTCCTCTCCCCCCCCCCCTCCCCCGACCGCATCTCGAGCCAAACCTTCACTGAATGTGGTTCAGTTCTCTCAATTCCCTTGACTTTCTTTTAGAACAAATCAAAATTGCAAATATGTAGGAAAAATAAATCTCACTATCATTGTAAATAATCCGATCTGGTCCATAAAGCATAAAGCAAAATAAATTGGGGGAAAAAAAAGAGAGAAAAAGTAGAAATAAGGAATGAACAGAATAAAGGAAACAATAAAAAAGTAACGGAACAGGGTGTAGAAAAAGAGAAAAAATTAAAAGATGGAGGGAGGGGAGACAGTGAGAGAGAGAGAGTGAGAGAGAGAGAGAGAGAGACAGAGAGAGAGTGAAAGAGAGAGAGAGAGAGAGAGAGAGAGAGAGGGAGAGAGTGAGAGAGAGAGAGTGAGTGAGAGAGAGAGAGAATGAGAGAGTATGCAATAAAGCTTACAAGAATTTAATCAAACTGCATCCTAAGATACACAATAACGAGAGAATGAATCAAAGTGAAGTCAGTGACACGAACTTCACAACAACCACTAGACATGACACACACACAGACGAACACACAGGACCGGTAAATGACAAGGACAGACGACTGGAAACTACGTCGACAGTTGACCAGCTGTCACATGACAGATGGCTGACGACACTGCTGACTCAGCAACTGACTGGCTGGCTGGCTGTCACTCGTTAGAAGACGGATGGATGACCAGTGCGTCACTCACTGCTCCTTGTGGTCAAGGTCGTGGGAAGTGATGAAGTTGAGCAGGTCAAGGCGGGTGGCGATGCCGAATATCATCTGCTTCTTCTCCACTTTCCCCTCTGTGCCATCTGTCGAGAGATATTTATTTTTTGTTTCGTTTGATTTGTTTATTTTTCAGTTTTAGTAAGAGTTTTACGGCACTCCTATAGGTGCTGAAGATTAGAGGTGTTACAAGAAGGTAACAAACACTAAAAAGAAGGAGAGGAGATGAGGACGATAGATAGGAAAGAAGAAGGAAACCACACCAGAGCACCTGCCAGCTACCCACTTTGTTTGTTGGAGTAAAGAGAAGCACATCGACACAATAATCGTTATTGAGTGCTGGGGGAGAAAGTAAGACAAAGAGACAGACAAATGGAAAGTAAAAAAGTAGAACCGACCAGTGACGTCCTTCAATCACCCACTGTTTAGTTTGAGTACAGAACAGAACAAGCATTTGGAGAACGGGAAAAAAGCAAATGAAACATTTGTTTGTTTTATTTGAGTAAAGAGAAGCACAACTACTACCAGAAAATGAGGGAGAGTAAACTATCATAGAGCCATTGTTAAGTGAGAGGCCCTTTACTTCCAGCCCTATACATGTATACACACACACACACACATACACTCGCGCGCACGCACACACACACACACACACACACACACACACACAAGTATACTAGGCCATACACACAAATGCACACTGGCACACACACACACACACACGCACACACATGCACACACACACACACACACATACACGCACGCACATGCACACACACACACACACACATACACGCACGCACATGCACACACACAAGCACACATACACACGCACACACATGCATACTTGCCCACACACACACACATGCATACTTGCACACATGCACACACACACACACACACACACACACACACACACACACACACACACACACACACACACACACACACACACACACATACATACATGCATGCACAGACAAATAAACAAATGCTTGAAGTCGGCCTATTTCCAACATAAACAGAAACATGTACAGTGTGACACATACAAAACGCCACCATAAGTACGATTGAACCTGCTCTAAAGGCCACCTGTCCAAGACAATCACCTGTATATATATGACCACAAAGTCCCACCTCCCTCTTACTTTTTTTCTATGCTATGAAGACACTGTCCAAGACACCCACCAGTATAAGACAACCACTTTTCTTCCCAACAAAGGGTGGCCTCCTTGAGCAAATTCAACAGTATTTGTGACATGATCAGAAACACAAGTGAAACATACAGAAAGCCACCATAGATCAGATATGGTCACTGTCGCAAGCTATCGACTTAAGTCCAAATTTGGAGAATCTAAAAACTTTTACACCCTCCCAAAGCTCTTTCAAAAAAGCAAATTTCAATATTTCCAAAATGCACTTTATTTAAAGCTATGGTCAAGGCTTACAGTTTTCTTGCACTTCAAGACTCCTGATAGGAACAAAGCACCAAAAGCTAGTTTTTTTGTCTCTGATGTAAAAAGTACCCAAACAGACTTAAAAGGATCGCTAGCGACACCGATGGTATTCTCAAACAACTACAGACAAAACAAGTGCAAATCGCAGGTCTAAAGGAAAACTATTTTAAGTGACATATTTCGGAAAAAATTGAGATTTTTCAATGGCCTTAACTTCCACCAAGGGACTCAACTTGTGTTAAAACATCAGAGCCGTAACTTCAAAAATTACTGAGTTACATACAGCGCAAAGAAAAATTATTCTATCTCCTACTTGAGAAAACATTTTGAGGAAAAGTTTTATATTACGTGGTAGTTACAATACTTTTCCCACTTTAAAAAATTGTCACCTTGGTAGAAAATGAAGAAAACTATTGTAAGTGCTCAAGCCAGAATACTTTTCTTCTCAAAAGGCTCTACCAAAAACAAACGAAACTATCCCAAGTGCCACTTTAGAACAGTTTTCCTCATACTTTTTATTCAGAAAAAAGTGTTTAAGTGACACTTTGTTTGATTTAACTAGAATGGAAAAAATTGATTAGAAAACAATTTACAAAATGAGCCAATGTTGTTTTCTTCTACACGACATGTGAATTCCGGATCTTAGCATTGAGTTCTGTTGAAATAAAAGTTTTTTCCTTCTCCTATAAAATTTGCAAAATGTCAAAATGTTCTCCTGTAGACCCAAGAAATAGCCCCCAACAATTCCACAAAAACACACACACACAAACACACCATCAGACTCACACTGCCTCTGGTTATGAACAACCAGAACAAAATGATCCGTATCCAGCACTCTCGACAGTTCACCAAGGGATGTGTCCATACGGATCTGAAATACATCATTGAGGGATTGAGTATTTTATGTTCTACGGCACCTATATATTGCCACAATTTGGACAGATAAAAAAGCACGCAAATAAGTTGGGAGTCTTCCAGTTTAAAAAATCAACTGTTCAGTATAAGACCCCATCAGATGTCACTTTTCAAAATGGCACATGGTGGAGTCTCACAGTAAGCAATCAAAATGATTTTTAACACTCTGCAGCTTTTCACCAAATATCATTTACTAAGCCAAAACTACACCGCCGTAAGCTGACAAAACGCCTTTTTTCCCCACACAACAATTTCGAGAAAAAAGAGGGGTTTTTTTTGTCAGCATAACCATTTAAAAACAGGGTTATTCCGAAATTTGAATTATAATTTATTAAACAAACTAGTCAAAGTTTCACTTTGATCTTTTCACATAAATAGGGCAACTGATCAGGCTTTCTATTTAACAAATAAAAAAATATTGGTGCCAAAACGAAAAAAGGTGTTTTGTCAGCTTACGGCAGTGTAACAGTCAAACCTGTTCTATGGACTACCTGTTCAAGACAATCACTTGCACAAACAACCACTTCCCATTTCTTCCCTGGTTTGTAATATTCTGTACTATACCGATGCTGTCCAAGACAAACACCTGTCTAACACAACCACTTTTCTCCACAACAATGGGTGGCCATTTTGGATAATTTCAAGTGAATATCTTTATCAACTTCCATCTTCTGAAAGCACAGAGACTGGGATGCAAACACAATGACAAAGACATTGACAATGCACCATAATCCAAACTCTTACAATGCTATTGTCAGAAACAGCAAATGAAATTCTCCTTTACAGACTTCATTGTAAATACTTTACTTCACAACAAACATAGTCCAACAGAGGATGCCAGGTCCAACCTGGGCTAAGTTTGATACAGTATCCCGGCAGAAAGATGGAGATTCTTAAAAAAACATGCAAATATGTGAACAGGAATTAACTCATTCTTTGTGACCTAGTATAATCCAGGACTAGTAAAGACAAACCTGCTCTTTTTTAGTAGAGATTTTACGGCGCTGGCAACTGCAAAAGGTAATTTGAGCACCAGAACGAAGATTAGAGGTGTTACAAGAGAGTAACAAACATAAAAAAGAAGAACAGGAGATAAAGACGACAGATGTTTGATAGGAAAGAAGAAACAAACCACACCAGAGCACCCACCAACCTCCCACAAAACCTGCTCTAAACGCCACCTGTATAAGACAACTACCTGTACAAACGGACGCTTCCCATTTCATGCCTTGTGTATTTTTTACATTATAATTACATGGAAAGCAAAAAAAGGAGAACAATGGGGTGTGTCAGATTCTCCTTACAAGACAAGCTCTGCTGAATAAAATAGAATATAGGAAAATACAGTACTATGGCCACTTAAAATGACACAAGACCAAAGTGAAAGAGATGCCTGAAGGAGGGATGTGGGGCAAGAGAGCCAGGGGAAGACAAAGAGAAAGTTGGATAGACAACATAAAAACATGGACTGGCCTGGAAATAACAGAATGTGCAACGGCAGCAGCTCGCGACCGTGAAGGATGGAGGGTCATTACACGTCAACCTCTGAGTCCAGGTATCCAAGTGTAAGATGGCTACCTCTCTAAAATGACCACTTTTCTCCTCAACAAAGGGTGGCCGTCTTAGACAGTTTTGACTCTATATCAAATCATATTCCGTGTGACCTCTCACCTGTTTGAACTGCTTGTACATGACCTTTGACACAGGGTCGCTGGGCCGCACCCTGTTCTTCACAATCTGAGCCATCATGTTGCCCACGGTAGCCATTCCCAAGATGCTCCTGAAGGGTAAGAGTTTCGAATTCAAGTAAACCAGAAAGATTTTAAACAAAAAATGTTTCATTAGTATGTACAATAAATGTATAATTACAACTGGCAGAGGCTGTGGAAATTACAAAACGAAGCTGAAGTCTCACTGGATTCATTCTAATATAACTAATTTTGAAGTTTTACACTTGTGTGCCCTGTTCTTTCTCTTTATCAGCTGTCTGTCTGTTTTTTAAACATGCATGCGTGGACACACAGAAGCACACATACTCACACACACACACACACACACACACACAAACGCACACAGCATCACCCACTACGGGCACCTGATCAAAAGTGCTCTCTGTTCAACACACACACACACACTCACCTAACCCCTCC
>NW_004797853.1:459254-477021 GCF_000002075.1 Aplysia californica | reverse complement strand
CTCCTGGGGGTCTTGATGTGTTTTAAATTCTTCGAAGTCTCACGACCCCTTTCGCTTTATGCCTCTAAAAAAGGGGGGGGGGGGGGTGGAGGGGGAGATCTTTTCCCATCCGTGTCCATTTCATGTATTATAAAGCAAAATAAAGATGCTCGAGTTGTGTGTGAGTGTGTGTTTGGTGGAGGGGGGGGGGGGAGAATTAGAGACCTTTTTATTACATGTCAATGTACAAAAGTAAATTGTCAAATAAAAAATGCCCAAAGAGTGAGTTTTTTTGTTTTTGGGGGGGGGGGGGGAGGTGAGATTATACTATTACATGTATAGTTAATCTATAATATTGTCAAATAAAGATAATTGAGGTGTGTGCTTTTTGGGGGGGAGGGAGGGGAGGGAAGGGGGGGAGACATCATGCATGATGTACAATTACTGTGCACGCTGGATTCCGCGCTCAAACAATCTAACACCGCGATTGTTTTGTTTTAGTGAGCGTTTTACAGCACTTGTAACACAGTTACGTCACATATGTGATGAAGATTAGAGGTGTTACTAGAGTTCCGTTTTTGGAAAAGAGTTTTATGACGCTTAATTGCAACACAAGAATGTCATATAAGTGCCTAAGATTAGAGGGTTGACAAGAGAGTAGTTTTAGCTCTAGTAAGAGTTTTACGGCATTTGAAATACAATCAGGTGAAACAGTTGCCGCAGATTAGAGGTGTTACCAGAGAGTAACATAAAACGAAAAGAAGGAGAGATAGTTCCAGGACGATATATGTTTGATAGGAAAGAACGAGTAGATCACAGTACAGAACCCGCCAACCATCCACTTACAAGAGTATGAATGAGAGCCGAACATAATCACATAAACAATTATCATAAATAAAAACGACAATGATAATAAAGACAATAACTGTAGCATGACAATGATATAAAAGGCAATGTTAAAAAAAATAATATAGCTATTACAAAAATGAGTCAAATAGTCGATAAAAGCATTACAATATCATATTAATACAATATAAATCGAAACTGCCACGTGATACAATAAAGCACAGAGCAAAATTGAAACACACATATTATTCTGAACGTGTACTTAAGCAAAGCGTGTCATCTTACTAATTATTGACACCGACACACAATAATACATCATTGAAATGTTACAGCAAAAATTCTGACGTCATGTATTCAAGATACCTCATCTCGAAGAGAGGGAGAGAGAGAGGGAGAGAGGGAGGGAGAGAGAGAGAGAGAGAGAGAGAGAGAGAGAGAGAGAGAGAGAGAGAGAGAGAGAGAGAGAGAGAGAGAGATCAGAGACACAGAGAGACAGACAGACAGACAGACAGACAGACAGACAGACAGACAGACAGACAGACAGACAGACAGAGAGACAGACAGACAGACAGAGAGACAGACAGACAGACAGAGACAGAGACAGACAGACAAACAGACAGACAGACAGACAGACAGACAGACAGACAGACAGACAGACAGACAGACAGACAGACAGACAGACAGACAGACAGACAGTGATGGGTGGATGGAGGGGAGAAAGAGATAGGTAGGTAGATAGATATAGATAAGATAGATCAATCGATAGACAGACAGGCAGAGAGGGAGAGATGGGGGAGTGGGGTTAAATGCGGGACTACAAAATAGTCGTGCTTAGAAACATATTGCAGGCATGCAGAATAAGCCCCACAAATTGTACATATTATTTAAAAAGCAAAAAAAAACCCCCCAAAGAAACAAACAAACCATAGAACACAAAACACACCCTCCAAAAGTTGTAAAGAATAATTTAAAAAAGAAAAAGACAAAGAAATCTTATAGCTAAACCCCCACAGACCCCCCCCCCGCCCCCCCCTCCCTAAAAAAGAAATAAAATATTTGAAAAATAATAATAATAATAATAATAATCATTAAGGAACTTCTAAAAATTAAGTCAACAGAGCAATAGCCTAGAGCAGAAAAAAACCCTACGATAAACAAACTAAACTAAACCAGTGTTCAGAACCAAAGCCCACAACAATGGCACTGCACGGCACCCATCTAGATCTAAGAAGATGTGTAGAGATATAAGGAGTTACAATTTGAAGCAGTGAATTTTAAAAAACAACAACAAAAAGTTTAGTTTAGTAAAGAGTTTTACGGCACTTGCAACACAATAAGGTCATATAAATGCCGAAGATTAGAGGTGTTACAAGAGAGTAACAACAAACGTAAAAAAGAAGGAGGAGAGATAAGGACGATAGATGTTTAAGAGGAAAGAAGGAGCAAACCACACTAGAGCACCCGCCAACCACCCACAACAACAAAAAATCCCACGAACATCAACAATAGAAGTAAAACAAACACTAGAAGTAAAACAAACACTATAGAAGTAAAACAAACACTATAGAAGTAAAACAAACACTATAGAAGTAAAACAAACACTAGAAGTAAAACAAACACAATAGAAGTAAAACAAACACTAGAAGTAAAACAAACACTAGAAGTAAAACAAACACTATAGAAGTAAAACAAACACTATAGAAGTAAAACAAACACTAGAAGTAAAACAAACACTATAGAAGTAAAACAAACACTATAGAAGTAAAACAAACACTATAGAAGTAAAACAAACACTAGAAGTAAAACAAACACTATAGAAGTAAAACAAACACTAGAAGTAAAACAAACACTATAGAAGTAAAACAAACACTATAGAAGTAAAACAAACACTAGAAGTAAAACAAACACTAGAAGTAAAACAAACACTATAGAAGTAAAACAAACACTATAGAAGTAAAACAAACACTATAGAAGTAAAACAAACACTAGAAGTAAAACAAACACAATAGAAGTAAAACAAACACTAGAAGTAAAACAAACACTAGAAGTAAAACAAACACTATAGAAGTAAAACAAACACTATAGAAGTAAAACAAACAATAGAAGTAAAACAAACACTAGAAGTAAATCTAAAGCGGAAAGAATGAGCTCCACACATAAATGAAGAGCATACAAACATATAAAACACTCAAAGAAAAAAGAACAAAAAAAACCCCCATGAAGATTACAACTATCCAATATCATAATGGAGATAAATAAAAAGGAAAAGCTGGAAAGATATCTCACAAAACAATCAATTCAACCCCCCCTCACACACAGACAGACAGACAGACAGACAGACAGACACACACACCCTGTGGGAGACTCACAGGAGTAAACAAAACACACGCACGCACAAATATATATATATATATAATTGATCATAGTTTTTTAAATCCAACAACAACATAAGCCAATAAAATGTTATAATAATCTACTCTCAGCCCATGTTTCTCAAAGCTTGATCATACACTGATAAAGAGGCGAGGGAATGTTAAACATTCGGAAGGAAAGTACGGTTATAAAGGGGGATCACGACTCAAACAAATACATGGTTTATCAAAGACTCTCTACTACTCTTGTAGAGAATCTTTGGTTTTATCAAAGAGGTTATAAAATAGGACTATTTATAACCTCTTCGAGTTTTATCGGAAGCCAGAGAAGCCATGCTCTGTTCGTGCATGCTATGCCAGGATGTAAAGTGAGGCGTGCCGACAAAAGAAGTTACTTCTCACAATCCACAAATGCAGATATTGGCCAAAAATTAACATAAGGGTCAAATTAGTAGTTAGTAGATTTTCTATTGATGCCATATTCTTTAAGTATAACATGCTTTTTAAAAAAAAATTATTTCCTACTTATAAATTGTAAAAACTTCACCTATAAGCGTGATGTAGCGATTTTCATAGGGCTCAAATCTGAGAAGTTACTCATTTTGTCAGCACCCTTCACTAATCATTAATGTGAGGCGGTTTTAACATGCCAACGAATGCAAAGAGTAGAAGAGCATAATATATAGACACGCTTTGGTTGTACCAATCTAACTGCTTTCAGACGACGAGTCGAGGGATCGACCCAACCGACCCGATCCCATTCGCAATGGGCACCGGACCCGGTATTAGTGTTTTAACGCTCCCATCGATACTGTGTATATTAAATCATTTACGGGGATCTGGGTTTCAGTTTCAACCCTGCCTGTAAGTGCCAACGCGGACTGAGAGTGACACAACGTAACGTCCCGGCAAAAAGACCGATACTAAGTACTCGATAAAGTTTTCCACACACGGGAATAGTACACGGGCCTTCTGCATGCGACGTCGAAGTGCATATAAACCGCTACACCACAGCAACGATCCCATACTGCCCTAAGCTGACAAAACGTCTTTTTAAAAAAAATTTGAGCCATTTAAAAAAAAATTGCTAAACCAATAGCCTGATTAGTTACCCTACTTTTGTCAAGAAGAAAAAAACCGTGAAACTGTGACTAGTTTTTTAATAAATTAGAATTCAAATTTCGGAAGAATGCCTTTTTTTAAAATGGTTAGGCTGAAAAAACGCCTTTTTTTATCTCGAAACTGCCGAGCAAAAGAAAAAGACGTTGAGTCAGTATAGTAATACCTTAGTTTAGGGTCTTTGACAACAGATACCACTCTGCGTTGCACACAGAGTTTTAAGTTTTATTTAAGAGTTTCTACCGTATTATAGTATTCTACCTCGTACATTTCGCTACCCCAGAATTACAAAGTTTTATCTGACATTTTCGGCCATTTTGAGTTAATAAGACCAGGAAGTCAGAAAGTAAATTCTCTATCTGCTCTATCAAAATTGTAAGATTATTCGGAGTCGGTATCAAGATATTCAAATAATTGCATTTTTTTTAAAAGCATGACATAATATTGTGAAACTCAAAATTTTAGACGTCAAATTTCTCAAAAACTAGGTACCGAGTAGACAGAATTTCGTAATTCTAAGGAAGTGATTAGGTAAGAGGGCTATCAGGTCTAAACACTCAATGTCAACAGAACTAAGAGTTATTCACATGAACTATGATGTTTTTGTGTTGGATGAGCTATATATATATATATATATATATCATATGTATAAAAGTGATTAACTAATTTTGCGTGTAAAGAGTTAACGCACGCATTTGCAACAAATATAGATCATATTACAACAATTAGTGTCGAGGATTAGTGTTACTCGATAGTCAAAGAAAAAGACGAGGGAAGAGGAGGAGAGATAAAGATGACAGATAGATTATGTCTGTCCCCCCCTCTCTCTCTCTCTCTCTCTCTCTCTCTCTCTCGCTCTCTCTCGCGCTCTCTCTCTTTCTACAACATAAAAAGTAAGTGAATTGAATTAACCCGCACCATGAAAATGCATCACAATACTCCTACAAGCACCCAGCAGTTAGTCAAGCACAATATTAGATTATAATAACATGTTATATAGTACAGTCACAGCAACAAAGCCTTAACGAAACAAAACAAGTAATTGAAGATTTCGTTGAATGAAAACTTTTTTTTTCTTACTCTTTTCTTTCTTTCGTTTTTTGGTGGGTTTTTTTTTGGGGGGGGGAGACGAAACCGCCTAAGATGAAGTAAATGAGTCATTACTGAAAAAGACTGATGAGAATAAAACTTGACGTCTTCTCAATTTCGCCTTCCGTCAGTATCAATAATAGGCCTACATAAGTATCAATATGTTCAAAATATCCAACTATTGCGTCCTAAAGCAGCTGGTGAACTTTTGTCCGGATCACAAAGTATTTTGTTACATGTATATCAATACGACTCCAATTTTCTTGAGCTACAAACTATAACCCGTGGCAAGTAACGTTATGTGTGTGTGTGTGTGTGGGGGGGGGGGGTCCTGAGGTTTATGATGTTGTTAGTTTATAAATTGAGCTACCCACATTAACAGTTGGGAAATTATCACGCATAGGCGAAACTTGATCAGCCCCTCCCCCTTTTTTTCCTTCCCATCATTTGTTTTGGCCTCCTCCATAAGGAATGCCTTACTCTAATAAATATATCGCGCGCAGGGATAATCACTGAAAGTAAGGAGATGGACATTCCCAACCAATCAAATGAAAGAATTGCCCCATTTTACCGATCTGTGATTCCCTCTCCAACGTTTTTAATGTGTCCAGAACAATTCACGCGCAATTATATTATATAAAAGTTTCCACTGGTTCCTATAATATAATGTTTGTTTGTTTTGTTTTTTAAAAAGAGTTTTTTTTTCTCAAACAGAGGAATGACCCATCTTGTAAAGACACAATCTTCGTACAATGAAAGGTTTAGCCCTCCCCCAAAAAAACGAAAAAAAAACCCCTAAAAAAACTTTATTAAAAATCTCCCCCCCCCAAAAAAAAAAAATCCCCAAAAGACCACAACAAACAAACAAACAAACAAACAAACAAACATAAAGCAAAACAAACAAACAAACTAGAAAGACTTCTTTACAGAAAAAGAAAAAAATTGGGACATTGCATCATATTACAGTTGAAAGCTTTAAAGAATTAATTGCTACATCTATGATTTTTTTAAAAATTGCGTAAAATCAACCCAAGTAAAAAGCAAAACAAAAACAAAACAAAAAAACAATCGAAATATAAGAACAAAAAATAAACCACAACAAAACCCCAATCAAATTAAGAACGAAAGGCATACAAACATCCGGGTTGATACCAAACGTTCAAACCTCTAGCAATAAAACTAAGACATTTCTCGTCAAATAAATACCAGGACAGTCAGCGAGCAATACAAGGGCTGACTGTATCTAGACATGCACAAGAAAAGGAACTTTACTATCAGATCACAGCAAAAACTCATAAGGGAGAGACATTAAGGGTGTGTTCACACAGTGATGGCTTACCAGTCGCGTCGACTGTTTGCATGTGGGGAAAGTTAGAAGGATATTAAAGGTTTGGGATGCACCAGGTTATTATCATTTTTCTACACTGATGATAATAATAACAATAATAATAATAACAACAATAGCAACAATAATAATAATAATATATTTTAGAAATAATAATAATCACGATCAAGATGATACAAATAATAATCAACAACAGTAATAATATTAACAATAAAAACAACTATTAATAATAACAATATAATTAAATAATGATGATAATAATGACAACAACAACAACAATAATAATAATAATAATAGTAATAGTAATAATAATAACAATAATAATAAAGATAATTTCAATAGTGCCCACTTCCTGGTAGCTCTAGGCACTTCCCAACAAAATATAATTTCAACAGCTAACACAGAGACAAGTTTCATATCGGCCCATTCAATATACAGCTGTCCTTTCAAATACATATTATGCACCTGTAGTGTGCTATTTAGCATTTTCTGACAAAGGAACACATACATAAACAAGCAATCACTGCGATTGCTAACCACACTTGTCTTTGAAAGAAGAAATAAACTAGCTGTAAAATAAGATTCAGCTAAATGTGTCTTTAGACACAAGCATCACAATATACATAATCATTCTGCACCTTATCTTAATCCATATCAAATATGTGACATATTTCATTTGATCTATTTCCATGTCATTTTTATCTTACTGTCCTTTGCCAGGTTGTTATGTCATAGTTGCCGATTTTGAAGTTTTTCACCTGATTGTGAAGTAAGTATATTACATGCACTGATAGCACTGTTTTCCATCAACAAAATAACATTTTGATTTGACATACAAAAGTTAAGAGACCTGTTCTGTGGGCATGCATATACCAAACTTTAAATTAATTTTTAAAAATTTAAATTTAAAAACCACTTATTTTTCTAAGTATTTTTTAAAGTATAGCATCATTAGAAGCAGCAATTAGGATAGTGTTAAAAATATTACGTGATACAAAAATAAGAAATGCTTCCCCCCCCCTCCCCCTCCTCCTGAAACTCACAAGCGTACATGACAGCAATAGTGACAAGAAAGTCGTATCAGAAAAACAAGAAAACGAGTATGTAGGAGGAATGAGAACAGAACAGTTGAACAAAAACTGGATAACAAGTGTGAGGAGCAAAGAGCAAATAATTCTAAGAGGAACGATGAAAGGACAGAAATATTGGGTGGAGAAAAAAAGAAAGAGAAAGATGTGGGAGGGGGGGGGGGAGAATTACATCTAAAATAAAAAATCAAAGAGAAAAATGCTTTGAAAGACAGAAGGAGCATGTTAAGGAAAAAGAGAGAAGAAAGAAGAGAAAATTGGAAGAGGAAAAGAGGAAGGAAAATTTTAAGACAAATAAAAGAAAAGAAAAAAGAAAGAAGAGATACAAGAGAAAAAAAGAAGAGGGACTATGGAAAGAACAACAACATGAGGAGAAGGACAAGAAGAAAAAAGAATAGGACGAGGAGGAGGAGAAGGAAGAGGAGGAGGGGGAGAAGGAAGAAGACAAAGAAGAGGAGGAAGATGAGGAAGAGGAGGACATAAGAAGACAACAAGGAGGAGGAGGAAGATGAGGTGAAAATGAGGAAAAGGAGGAAGAGGACAAAAAAGAAAGGGAAGAGGAGAAGAAGGAAGAGGAGAAGGAGGAAGAGGAGAAGGAAGAGGAGGAGACGAAGAGAAGGAAAAAAAAGGAAGAGCAAAACTAGGAACAATACAACAAATATCAACAGACTTCATAGAAAGATGGACAAAGGAGGAAGAGACAAATGTGAAACAACACGTCAAATGTCAACAGGGTCAGTAAGAATAAGATAGCGACAGCAGATAAAATGCCAAACTCTAATTGACTCTATTTCACACGGGGGAGCAAAATCAGGAGGAAGCACTAATTGTTCTTGCATTTGTCGCATTTCGACTTGAAGCTGTTCACAAAAAAATAATTCCATTATATTGATTCCCGTACACAGTATATATAGATATACATACATGACAGATATACAGTAAACACGCTATTGTTGTTGATCTCTACCGTCTAGGCAATGCCCTAGTTTTTTAGCTCAGGTTATCGTGTCTTGTTCAAGGACACACATCAGAGACAGCCCATCGAAACACCACTCACTGATTTGCTTTTTTTGCTTTTAAGTAAATACATTAGTGACGCATCATGGTCAAATCAGGCGCTCGTCAAAATAATGAAGTCCAAAATACAGGCATTTTACATTCAGTTTGACAATTTTTTATTTAATTTTTAATTTTTTTGCTCAACACTTTTCATGTCTATATTAAAAACATTTCCAAGTGAATTTTACTAGGAAAAGTTGATAAATGGGACAAAATATGCAGATTTTCAGTTTTCAAGCATTCTCAAACTATTGAAGTTACAAAACTTTGGAGGACAGTTTCTTGCTAATTTTACCTCTGAAACAAGGCGACCCCCACCTCCTTCAATCACAAATATCTCAACTTATTTTCAGGATAGACGGCTATTTTTAAATCAAACGCAAGACAAATAAACAGGCTTTTAGATTACACCAATAACTCCATTAACCCAGAAATTAACGAGCGCCTGACACATATTATACATATATGAGAGAGAAAAGTAGTCTGGTTTGGGTTTGAAAAAGTAACTTGAAGCAAAACTCACCATTCTCCGTTGTTCTCTGCCTCTCCGTTTGCCTCGAGAAAGTCGCGCTGACTCATCCAATCGTCACTCAGGAACTTTGACCTGGACGGTTAGAGGAAAGCACCATAAAAACTTTGCTTTGCCAGTTTAAAATATCAAACTTTTATGTTTATTATTTCAGTTTTAGTAAGAACTTTACGACACTTGCAGATCGAATAGATATTAGAGAGTAACAAGAATTCTAAATCTGAGCTCATTTCTCCAGACCGTGTCACCTTTCCTACGACTATCCCTCCTCTACATCTATTGCTGTTGTATCAGCATTTCTATTGGTTTGTTTGTTCGTTAGAGTAAAGAGAAGCACATCGACACTGTAATGGTCATTTAGTGCTGGAAAACAGTGAGACAGACAGACAGAAACAACAGAGGGAAAGTAAAGAAGTAGGACCTACCAGTGGCGCCCTCCAAACGCATGTGAAGGAGAGATGAGGACAACAGATATTTGACGGGAAAAAAAGAAAAAAAAAACACATCACCACACTCATCAACTACCTACATCTTAAAAATGAAATTGCTATGTATGTTAGAGAAAAAAAAAACAACAACAAAAATCCACAACACGCTTTCAGAGCGGAAAAAAAAGCAGTACAGACAAAATGGGGGCTACGAATTCTTTGAGGACATACCAGTAGTGCCTTCCAAACATCCACTTTATAGAATGTAACACCGTACAAAATACATACAAGAATAATCAGAAGCTGGTAGACTCCCTTCCCCACCCGCCCACCCGCACGTACGTACGTACGCAAGCACACACACACACACACACACACACACACATATGTACACACAGTTTTTAGTTAGTTTTAGTAGAAGTTTTACAGCGCTCACATCTGCATAAGGTCATATGAGCACCAAGGGGTGGAATGCAACAGAGAAGTCCTTACAGGGAATCTTACTC
The DNA here is from genome assembly GCF_000002075.1 of Aplysia californica. Classification (NCBI taxonomy): domain Eukaryota; kingdom Metazoa; phylum Mollusca; class Gastropoda; order Aplysiida; family Aplysiidae; genus Aplysia; species Aplysia californica. The sequence continues at coordinate 466,661 of NW_004797853.1, read as the reverse complement.
TGCTCACCTCTCTAGCTTCAACAGCACAAAGTCTGCTTTGACAATCAAGGAAATAGCGGGTCACTAGAGTATGACAAACATACGAAAGAAGTAGAAGAAAAATGACAATAGTAAGGATTACAAAAGAAAAAGCAGCAGTTCCCTGTTGTAGTTGAGGCACAGTTATGAGCATGACATTGATGAATCAGCCCATTTACAATTCTACTGTGCATAAGAACAAGTCAATGTCCCCCCTTTGGGAATGGCCTAAAGACACTTCAGTCAGTAGTACCGCCCGGGGGGTAGAATGTCCACACTACTCACATATAGTTTCGGACAGAGTCTGGCAGAATGACCACACAACGTTGACCCTTCTTCAGACCCAGGTCCTTGATGGCCTTGATGGCACAGTACATCGCTGAGCCACTGCTGCCACCTACAGAAAGGGAGAGTTGTACAATTGTAAGTGGAGATAAAAACAATCAGGGAAAGACAAATGCAGTTTTTGGGACATCTGAATAAACATAAAGGTCTTGAACGTCAAATATCTAGCTCTCACTGGCAAAACTGAAGACAAGCGAGGCAGGGGTAAGCCCAAAGCAACTTATTTAGAGAACCAAAACAGATGGGTAACGGGGAAGGATCAGGGTAACGTAGCTTTTTTAAGAGCATCCGAGCAAAAGAATGAATGGAGAACCATGATTGCCGATGTCTGCAGCAGATCTAGCACTTGATGATGATAATGAAAAGAAGATTCCAGTAGAAAAACCCAGACAAGTCACAATTTACCCCCTCGTGACACAGGGTCCATCTGTGCTTCACCAGGCAGAGGTTTGGATCCCCAGGGACAAAGAGAAGTGCTAGATTTAGAGGTCCATTCTTATAATTAGACCTAGTTTGTAAACACTACTATCTCTAAAATGAAAAGATTTTTTTATATGGATAAAAAATAGCTGAAGTGGAATCTGCAATTAGTTTTATGAACTGCATCTAATAGAAGCAGTATGCACAACACAGCCTATGGCAAACAGCATTTGTCATCATGGTCCTCACGCTTCGCCGTACGTCAGAGCAGAATCTTGGCTCCTTCGACATATAAGAAAACATGACGAACGGCATACGTCACATAGGTCAGGAAGGGGTTAAAGAAAGAGGAGAAAATGGAATTTCAAATTTTGAAAGTCAGTTTGACCATAGCAAGCATAGCATTTCTTTGCCAAGTAATAAACTTCCCCAAATGAGAACGGAACCCCAGCCTTTTGAGTACAATAAATAGCATTTGTATAGCGCATATCCCCGCTCAACAGCAGGTTCTATGCGTTTTACACTATATTATTACAAGACAAAAAGCCTAGCATGATGCCACTTAAGATAGTGATCTGAGTTGGAGTATATGCTTTTACTGTGCTGTTGACACAATCTGGGCATCACTGATCTGAAATGGCATGGGTTTTAATACGCCTTTCAACACTCTAATGTTTCAATGTCAATCTGCCACAGGAGGAAGCCAAAAGGGAGTTTTAGTTTTTATAAACATTTTACGACACGTGCAACACAATCAGGTCATACAAGTGCAAAAGATTAGAGGTGTTACAATAGAGTAACAAACACAAAAAAGGAGGAGGAGAGAAAAGGACGATATATGTTTGGTAGAAAAGAAGGAAGCAAACCACACCAGAACACCTGCTAACCACCCACTCATTCATATTTCTCTCACCGCAAAGGAGTCCTTCCTCCCTGATGAGCCTGCGAGACATGACAAAAGATTCCTTGTCCGAGCTCTTGTACCATTTGTCTACCAGCTGGGGGTGGAAAACAAACACACAGAAACGTGAGAAAAAAATGATGAAATGGTATGGTTTAACACTAACACTATAGATTATTTAAGAGGCGGGACCTCCGAGTTGGTAATGTCCATCTCCGTATGGACCGAGCCAGATGGGAATTTCGTGTAAAGTGCCTTTCCCAAGGACACAACGTCAGAGCGAGCTGTGTGTTGGAGATATTGAAATCATGTGTATGTTTGAGAGAGAGAGAGAGAGAGAGAGAGAGAGAGAGAGAGAGAGAGAGAGAGAGAGAGAGAGAGAGAGAGAGTGTGTGTGCTTGTTTGTTTGTGTGTGTGTGTGTGTGTGTGTGTGTGTGTGTGTGTGTGTGTGTGTGTGTGTGTGTGTGTGTGTGTGTGTGTGTGTGTGTGTGTGAGTGTGTTGTTGGGTGTGTGTGGAGACTTCCAAAGCTTGACTGTCATTGGAAAACTTGAATTTACATTTTTTGGGGGGCCTTTGATCAACATTTTCCAGCAAAATCTACACAGAAAGGAGTTTTACATACACATTAACAGTGCTAAGCTGATAAAAAAAAATTGGATAGAATTTGCTCAATGGGCATAAAAAAGTCAGTTGCTTTGATTTCAAATGTAAGCTGAAATTATTTCCGTTTTTAAATTAATAAGATGACCGACCACACAGCGTTGACCCTTCTTCAGTCTCATATAATTATTAAGAGAGGTTTTCTTTTGGTCAGAACATGATGTTTTATGTTACTGTTGTTTTGTATTGCAAAGCGTTCAGAGCCTGAGTAATTTAATCGGGCTTGAGTGCCATATGATTGTCATTTGTTATTTATTATTATTATTATTATTATTATTATTATTATTATCATTTTGAGGAGTGTCTGATTTCACAAGATGCTACACATTTTTAATTTCTCTTTCCTGTATAAACATTAAGCTCACAAACTTTTCCTCAATTGGACTCTTACTACAATAAGTAGCAAAAAGTATTTTATCCTCTTACTGTCACAATTCCAGATAGAAGCCAGCCCACAATACAACAAGACAAAGCCTCAAAAGGGACCCCCAGGGGAAACGAAAGAGAGGAAGGCCGAGATCACATCGACATAATAATCATCATTTAGCGCTAGAAAAAAACAAAGATGAGAAACGGAAACAACAATGCTTTAAACTTTAAACGGAATCCCAAGGGGAAAAGAAAGATAGGAAGTCCGAGAGCATATCGACATAACAGTCATCATTTTGTGCAAGGAAAAAATAAGGATAAGAAACAGAAACAACAGAGGGAAAGAAAAGAAGTACGTGTGAGAAATAGAAACGACAGAGGGTGAGTAAAGAAATATCCATGAGAAACAGAAACAAAAGGGCAAGAATAAATAAGCATCTGTGTGCGTAATGAGTAAAGCATTGACAGCGTGGTTTTACAACCACAAAGAAGATGAAGGCTCCACATCACACACAATGGAAAGACTGAGGGAAGCCGGTATCTCGAGAGGGTCGGTGAGAGACAACAACCTGTGTGGAAAAGCCAGAAGAATATCCAACCACCTGATAACTGGCACGATCTGCAAACCAATGCTTTTATGGACCCTGGAGAGGAGGGCAAACAGCTATGGCATTGTAACGCCTACGATGATACATATTCTCCAACCAAGTAAGCCAAGCAAGTAACAGTAAACCAGTCAGATGACAGGATAAAACAAGAAATGAAGAGCTGTGGGAAAGGACAGGACAAAAAGATATAGAAGTAGAAATAGGACTAAGAAAGTGGCGATGGATGGGACACACCCTCAAAAAGCCCAGCGAAAAGATAACAAGACAGTTGCTGCAGGGAACCCACAGGGAGCACGAGGTAGGGGTAGGCCACGGGAAACATGGAGCAGATGTGTGAAAAGGGACATGAGAGAGATGAAGCTCACTTGGAAAGAGCTTGTAAGGATGGCCCAGGACAGAGAAAAATGAAAGGAGCTTGTATGTGGCCTGTACTCTTCCAGGGATGGAATGGAAGGCATTGATGATGATGATGATGATGATGATGATGATGATGATGATGATGATGATGATGATGATGATGAAAGCAATCAGAGTCACTCACGTCTCTGCTCAATACGGTGGGCACGAAGTCGTAGCCGATGCCCTCCACCTCGTAGAAGGAGACGTCCGACTTGTTCATGCTGTCAGGCACTGCCAACAAGGAACCCTCGGGGTCAACACCCACAATCTGAGAAAAGAAATTGTGAGGCATCGTGGTAACATCAGGCTCTCGTCAAAATTATTAAATTGTAGATATCAACATTTTCCCACCTGTTTGACAATTTTTATCGAATTTTTGTTTTTTAGGCTCAACACCTTTCATGTCCAGTTACAAACTAATTTCTGCGCGGATTTTACTGAAAAACATTGATTAAAAGCATAAAAAATGTAAATTTTCAGCTTCCAAGGACTCTCAATTTTTTGGAAGTCAGCAAACTTTGGCAGCCATTTTCTCGCTAATTTTACCTCTCAAACCATGTGATCCCCACCCCTTTCAATCACAAATATCTCAACTTCTATTCAAGATAGATGGATTTTCTTTTCATCAGAATATAGAAATATTAACAAGCTTTGAGATGAAACTATTAACTCTATATCCCCAAAACTTGACGAGCGTCTGATTCCATTGCCTCATAACACAAATGTTCTATGCCTCCATTCACATGATGGTTGAAAGAGGCATCTGAAGTGATATGTGCATTGACGTCTAGCTTTACTTTTCTCTTCATACTGAATTTAAATGAGAGTAATATATAATTATTATAATTGTTTTTTAAATATTTGTTTTGTCCCTTGCCCATTTCTATGAAATTGACGACATCTGATTAGTAGAAAAATGTGTTTATGATAGAGTCCAATAGTATATTACGTACATAATTATTATAACATGTAACTGTTACAGACAGATATTCAAAATAAAAATATATCTATGCCAAGCATCTGAGAGCAAAGATGTTTTTAGATATGATGGTGTGAGATGGTGTTTATGAAAATAATTATTGAGATGACATGGAGTAATATATAATTTAATTTCTATGTATACCTGCATGTGTTTTTACGGCTCCTGTAAAGCCAAAAAGAAATTTCCCTCTGGGACAACAAAATATCATCTTATCATCATCTATCTTATCTTATCTTTAGACCATGTAGAGACGGGATTTGACCCAGCCTATCATGGCCAACCCGTGCTGAGAGGGACACAACACCCAAGCAGAAAGACTGAGATACTGATAAAAGATCTTCCCATACTACAGGAGTCAAACTCAGGTCTTCTGTAAGTGACGGACAAGCACCTATCCGCTACATCACAGACGCAAGTTTCGAAAATCTGAAAAACCCCAAAAAGATGAGAAACGTTAAGACTGGCCACTGTAAGAAATGTTCCTCAAAGCGATTGGTTACCTAGAATTATAGACCCATGAACAACAGTCTTGAGGCATTAAGTAGACTGTCCATGCTATAAGAAAAGCTTCCCCAAGCAGTTGGACCACAAGATGTAAGTGTACAAATGAACAGCAACCTTTGTAAAGTCTACATTCAAATAAATCCAACCCTCTTTTAACTCTTTCCGGACATAGTTTTTTGGGGGCCTAGACATAATTAACTTGCAGCTCGATTTGGCTATGCAGGTGGTGTACAAAATAACTTCATAGAAGCATAACCATCTCTCAAAACGTAACATATGATATATCAAATTAAAGGAAATTGAATGAGGAATACATCCCAATATATGAAACAAGGATTGATTTTGAACATAAGTATGCATTAGAAGGGTTAGAAATGGCGATGGTGATGAGAAATATAAATTTTGACGGAAAAAATTACATTCACCAAACATGTGAAAACAAATCAGCATAGCTGTCTTATCATATACAGGCCAAGAGCATAATCCATAAATTTCTGAATGCGCAGCTTTTTATTTGAAAGCAATATTCCAATTTAGTTTAAATTATGAAATTTATACTGAGTCCGGTTACATCGTTTTGTTGAAGCAAGACCGCAAGAACTAATTTACTCGCTTTTCCCCAAACCTAAACTTTGACAAAGTGAAAATTGAAGTTTTCGTTTCTTAAATCCTTTCCTAAAAAAAATTAATTAAAACAAAATCCCAATCTGTAGAACACTAACCTTACACTCTGGGCATTTCATCTTAATCTTGCGAGACAGACCAGCAATAGTCCCACCAGTCCCAGCGGACGAGACCAGAGCGTCAAGTTTTCCTGCAATAACAACACCAGACACCACATGAGAAGACAGACAAAAACGACCAAAAGAACCATTGAGAAGACAGACTAAATGACCAAACAACGCATGAAAAGACAAACAAAAAAAAAGGCCACACAATAAATGAGAAGACAGGCTAAATGACCAAACAACACATGAAAATACAGACAAAATGACAAAACAACACATGAGAAGACAGACAAAATGACCACACAACACCTTAGAAGACAGACAAGACAGACTAAACTGACCAAACACACATGAGGAGACAGACAACATGATCAAACAACACATGAGAAGATGAACAAAAATGTCCAAACAACAAACAAAAATGTCCAAACAACACATGTAAAGACAGACAAAACATAATACAACAAATCTACACAAAGGCCGGAAATATTACGTTTATAAAAACCTTTAAAAAGTTCATTGAAAAAAAGTGACATTATGGCTAATTTGTCAGGAGACTTTGAGATAAGTAACTGTCCTATTTCTCATCACCTAAATCCCCCACTCACACACATATGAAGAGTATCTATATATATAAAAGTGGACTTGGGAGGCTTAGTGCACAAACTCCTCCCTTATTACCTAACCCACACCATCCATGTGTCTAGGACTTAACTTTAAAAAATCCATGCAAACTGCTTTCCCCGATTTTTCCAAAATGCTTTGTTTCGCCCACACAGAGTTATAGGCCTGGGCTAACTTATGATCAACAATTTCGCAGTCTCATTTTAAAAAACCGGAAGTGCGGTTTCCGTTCAACAGCCGTGCACCAGAACAGATTCCACACCTTTGAAATTATGGAGTGTACAACCACGAAAGCAGAGTAGAGAATCAATCTATACATCTATTATATATTCGGCAACTTGGAAACACATGTGTCACTTTTCTCTCAAGATTTATTGCTCCATTCCAGTAGAGTGTAAATATAGTAGGCCAATGACTTTCAGTTGACGTTAATGCACCGATCATTCCTTTCATCGAACAGGGGCCCAGCTAGTTTAAATATAAAATTTAATGCTACAAGGGGAAAAAAAAGCTCTTTTATCCATTTCTTTTTCGCTTCTTTTATCAAACTTTAATTTCGTCTGACAAATTCGTTGTTCTAGCAAGGGTTTTACAACACTTGCAAAGCAACACAATAAGGTCCTAAAAGTGCCAAAGAATAGGGGGTGTTACAAGAGAGTAACAAACACAAAAAAGAAGGCGGGGGAGATAAGGATGATACGTGTTTGATAGGAAAGAGGGAGCCACCACACCAGAGCACTCGCCAACCACCCACGATAAGTTCTCACCGTCGCAGGCTTCGAGGATTTCTTCCGCCGTCGAATCAAAGTGGGCTACTGGGTTACTTGCGTTACGATACTGTAAGGGGG
>NW_004797853.1:450671-457888 GCF_000002075.1 Aplysia californica | reverse complement strand
CTAAAGAGGAAGCCATTTCCTTTTTTTCAGGATGACCTCGACCTTACCTTTTCCATACTCATCTTCTCCGGCATGACGATGATGCAGCGGTAACCTTTGACTGCACACGCCAGGGCCAGACCAATGCCTGGGAGGGAAGGGAGATAAAAGCAGAATGTGAGATATAAGATTTGTTTGGTCCTCTCCTTGTGAATTATTTTGCTTGAGGAGATGTTTGTTTCAACTTTCACTCATAGTTTGTTTTGGGGGGGGGGTTTTAGGAGGGGGGGGGTTCCCTTTTCTATGGTTCAGTTTAAGTGAAATTTTTACAGTAATTGGGACAGAATTAGGTCATGAAAGTGCCGAAGGTTAGAGGTATAAAGGGAGAGTAACATATCATCGCCTCAGAATTATTTTGACCAAAGTGTACTTAAGTAAAGAGGCACTTTGGACAAAATAGTTCAGAGGCGACGATATACAGAAAAGAAGGAACAGAGATAAAGACGATTGAATGCTCATAGGAAAGAAGGAGAAACTACATCAGAACAGAGCATATACTCCCAACCACTTTCATGGTAATTTAATGGAAGGAAAAATCAAGTTTAGTTAAGTTTTAGTAAGAGTTTTACGCCACTTGCAGCACAATAAGGTCATATCAGTGTCGAACAATAGATGTGTTACAAGAGAGTAACATACACAAAAAAAAGGAGGAGAGATAAGGACGATAGATGTTTGATAGGATAGAAGGAGCAAACCATACCACACGGCGCACCGGCAGTGGAATTTTAGTTGCCTTGGGGGGTTCCCCGCCGGGCGCCTTATCACGCCGGGGTCACGGGGGGTCAGCTCCCTGTCGCCGCTCTGTCTGGGCCGACTTAATTTTTAGTGCTTTTAAAAATACAATTTAAGGTGTGTCCTTGTATTTATGGTAATTCTCATTTAGTGCACCCAAAGCACGCATTTCTGCTCTTGAGACTCAAAAAGGAACGGACATTGTAACTTGTCTGGATATTTCGTTAGACATGCTGGAGTCAGCAATGCTAAATTGTAATTTTTTTGGACTAGCATGAATGAAAAAAAATCTATATATAAAAAAAACGCCTCGTCAAAATCTGTCTAACTTTTGGAACATGAACGACATAGCATTGGTGCAGATACTCAGAAAAGAAGGTATCTGCGCATATAATAAAAGGCTGTAATTTTCCAAATTTATCCATCGGGCACACAATTCGCTATGAAGTAATTCCTCCAAATACAACTTTATGTGTCTAATATAATCGTGAATATTCGCATATTTTCTCGAAAGTTTATAAAAGTTACCATGAAGTTTCTCTATGAAATGTACAAATCGATTTTAGTGCTAGAATACATCTTCAACGTAGATCTAATACACGAACAGTATCTGTTACACTCCAGAAATTCCTTACTTTTCTTAAAACGCTAAGTCCGGGTTTTGTAAGTTGACTGAATAATAGGGATGACTTCTCGTAATTGGGTTATAAGAATAATTTCTAGCTTTCCAGGGACACTGAATCAGCACCAGACTTTGCCAGCTTTTTTTTTCGTTTCTATGACCATTTGCAATAACTGACAATGTGACTGATTTCTTTACATTCATAATTGTGTCCGCACATATTTCCTACACAAAAACTAAGAATGAATGTGTTAGCTGTCATTATTTTTATTCAATACAAGAAGTTTATCTCTACCCATGTATTTACACAGTTTTGTGGGGTTTTTAATCGCTTCTAGTATATCTTTTTAGTTGTATGTGAGCTGCCACAGACACAGCATGATTCATGAACAAACGCAGAGTAACTTTCTCTTGTTTAATAGTAAAATAAAAGCTAACGCGGATTGTCTTTAGTTAAAAAATGCAGATGTGCATCTTTCTTCTCTTATAACTTGACTATTACTTCTCGAGTAGATTTAAGATTTCTCATGGTAAAAGACATGATATTCGTAGTCAGTTTAATACAGATTTTGGAGAGATCTGTCGAGCCTTTTTTAAATTAACAATCATTTATTCATAACTTTGTAACTAAAATAGGACAAACTGGGTACTCTACAAACACTTGTCTAGAACAAAAACTAAGGCACAGAAATTAACCATTCTAACGCAGAATAAATCTCAAGACATTGAGCTTTTAGTACATCCGCGTAATGGTTTGCTATGTGGGATTGGGAAGAAGTTATATCGTTTTAAACATAGTCAAAAATGCGAACTTCCTGACCGACACCGGCAAAGTCACTTCAGGGCTCATTAACCCCGTGACCCCGAGCCGGGGAGCTCTGGCGGGCTGCTGAGTCACGCTAACTAAAAGTAACAGAATCGGGCGAAAAGTGGCGCCGTGACCAGAGCACCCGCCAACCACCCTCTGGAAAAAAACAAGGTAGACAGACAGAAATAATTCAGGGACAGAAAACAAATAGGTCCTACCAGTAGCACCCACCAACAACTAGCTCTGTGAACAACAAATATTTGCAACACACTGACTGACACGTTTGCAACACACTGAAATCTTTACTATACTTGAAATCTAATTAGGTCATATATAAGTGCCCAAGGTTAGAGGTATAACTAGAGAGTAACATTATAATATATAATACAGAAAAGAAGGAACAGAGCAAAAGATGAAGGAATGCTAAAAAAACAAACACTTGCTGACATGTGTATTTCACACTTGCTGACATGTGTACCACACACTTGTGACATGTGAGCTACACACATATTGACATGTGAGCTACACACATATTGACATGTGTACTACACACATATTGACAAGTGTACTACACACATATTGACAAGTGTACTACACACATATTGACAAGTGTACTACACACATATTGACAAGTGTACTACACACATATTGACATGTGTACTACACACATATTGACAAGTGTACTACACACATATTGACAAGTGTACTACACATTTGCTGACATGTGTACTACACACTTGCTGACATGTGTACTACACACTTACTGATATGTGTACTACACACTTGCTGACATGTGTGCTACACACATATCGACATGTGAACTACACACATATTGACATGAGTGCAACACACAAGCTGACATGCGTGCTACACATTGACTGACCTGTGTTCCCTGACGTAGGCTCAATGAGCACATCCCCTGGTTTGATATGGCCTGCCTCCTCTGCGTCTGAAACCATACGGTATCCGATCCTGTCTTTGACACTGCCACCAGCATTGAAATATTCGCATTTCACGACTGGAAATAAATATTAATTTGTATGTCTTAGCACAGCGACGTAACAACGGTCATTTCAGTTTTTAATTTACTAAAGGGAAACAATAGAATGATAGAAAAGAATAGGATAAACATATCAGTGGTGGGAGATATGACCTAGTTTGAATACTCACATATCCACAATAAACAGATTAAGGAGGAAGTTATAGCAAAAAGAAGAAAATTAACGCAACAACAGTCTTTTAAAGCAGGGAACAAGTAAGACAGACAGAGAAAAACAAAAAAGGGAAAGAAAAGAAGCAGGACTAATAATTGGCGCCCTCCAAGTACCCAGGATATTAAACATGGTCAATGTGCTTGTTTAAGTAAGAGTTTTACGACACTTGCAATACAATAAGGTCATATAAGTGCCAAAGATTAGAGGTGTTACAAGAGAGTAACAAACACAAAAAAGAAGGTGGGAAGATAAAGACGATAGATGTTTGATAGGAAAAAAGGAGTAAGCCCCAACAGAGCACCCGCCAACCACCCGCTGTGCTTGTTTGTTTGTTTGTTTGAGTAAGAGTTTTACAGCATTATTGACTCAGTTTTAGTCATAGGCGGTTGGTCAATGTGCAGGTTTAACACCCTTTGCAACATTGTAAAGTTAATCACGAGAAAAGACCTCTCAAAGTAGCATCAAAGACACCTTGGTTCAGAAGTAAGCAGAAAACCCTGAAAACCTTAAGAACCTTAAAAACGCTCCAAATACCCGTAAGTCAAGGCCATCCCCGTAGGGATTTAAACCAAGGTCATACACGCCAAAGTCCAGTATTATACCAACTGAGCTAACGGTAACCCAATTTTGCATCTGGGAACATTCGTTGATAAAGGTCAACTGAATAAGTAATGTACATTGCATCCCCCTCCCCTCTACCTTTTTTTAAAACATCAATTGTAACAATTTTCAAAATGTCAAGCCTACACTTCATTCTTTTTTTTTCCTGGGTTTCCATTTTTTGGTTACTCGGCAACAATTTCCAAAATGTCAGGCACGTTTTCTGTGCTTCCTTTTTCTTTTTTCACTTTTACTCACAAGTTTCTGAAATGTCAGTCATACATATTCCATTCTTATCTACCCTTCTGTTATGTATGTTTTTACTCAGCAAAAATTTCAAAATGTCACATTTACATTCAATAATCAGTCGCTTTTAAGGACAAGCGGGCTAACCCAGGTTTCTGGGGTTTCCAGAAATCTTGACCTACACCAAAAGTGGGCATTGCCTTACCTATAGGAGAAGCTTGGTTTCATTGGTGTGTATATCTGTTTGGTTATTTTTTAAAAACCCTCCTTGTCTTTTAAAGAAACTGAACAAGGGGCAAAAACTTTACCTCCGATTTTCTAAAAATAGCATTTTGTGGGATAGTCCCCTTGTGCTTAAAAGCAACTGATTGTCCTTGAGGTTTTTCTGTTTGGAACTAAGCATCAGCAAGAGCTACCAGAAGACACAAATTGTGACAATAAAGAAATAATGATGAAAAGAAGTGGACGGTTTAGGCCACACCATAGCATGTAAAGTGCTTTTCTCAAGAGCACCCTGTTGGGCCCCTGACAGGATTCGAACCCATGACCTTCCGATTGCCAGTCTGAGAGCCTAACCCCTGGGCCACTGATGCCACACAAAGTAGACCGCTTCTATAGGCCTCCTGCATGTCAGTGAGGGTCGAACAGTTGTTAATAAATCATTGTAAATGTTTTGTTATGTCTCTATTCACACAATCTACATTAATCATTTTTTTATCCTACTTGTCGAGGCCAGGTGTCGTAGAATGGGATGAGCAGACAGACAGGGATGCTTGTGGATAAATGTAACTTGCCCAAGCCCGAATTGTACTCACATTTTTTAAAAATGAAGTGTTAAATAGCTTAACCATTATTCCCCTGTGCTCTCTCTCTCTCTCTCTCTGTCTCTGTCTCTGTCTCTCTCTCTCTGTCTCTCTCTGTATCTCTTTGTCTATATCTGCATCTCTTTGTCTATATCTGTATCTCTCTTTGTCTTTGTCTTTGTCTCTCTTTGTCCCTGTCTTGGTCTCTCTTTGTCTCCTTCTCTGCCTCCTGTCTGTCTGTCTGTCTGTCTGTCTGTCTGTCTGTCTGTCTGTCTGTCTGTCTGTCTGTCTGTCTGTCTGTCTGTCTCCCCCTTTATCTACATTTCACCCCGCCCCTTCCACTCTTCTTTCTATCTTTCTCTTTTCTTGACCCCCTCCCTCCCCCCCCCCACTTCATCTAAACACTTGCACTTTAATTAAGATAGCATTCTAAATTCTACTTCACTTCGACAAACCGAATTAACTAGGAACTATATTTTTGCTGAATAAGCCCATTACTTCTTCTGCTCTTTAGCTAAGCCAAGCTTTTTTATTTAATACGAGTTTTACGGCACTTGTAACCCACTTAGGTTATGTAAGTGCCGAAGATTGGAGGTGTTACAACAGAATAACAAAAACAAAAAAAAGAGACATAAGGACGACAGACGTCTGATAGAAAAGAAAGAAGGAGCGAACCACACCAGAGCACCCGCCAACCACCCCCTCAGCTAGCTAAGGCTGTTCACGTTCAGAGTACTCACGGACTTCGCACTCAATGCCCTCCTTGGCTGTAATGTTGTTGATGCGCACGAGGGGCGTGTCCCCTATATTGTACAGAATGTTGGGGAGGATCTTGGGCCGGGTTTTCCTGAGGAAGATGGGAAGAAAATTATTATAAAAAGTGTGTGTTTGTGAGGGTGTCTGTGCCTATGCCTTTGGGGTTTGGGGGAATTTGTGCGTGTGCGAGTGTGTGTGTGTGTACGTGTATGTGTGTGTGTGTGTGTGTGAGTGTGTGTGTGTGAGAGAGTGTGTGTGTGTGTGAGAGTGTGTGTGAGAGAGTGTGTGTGTGTGCGTGTGTGTGTGTGTGTGTGTGTGTGTGTGTGTGTGTGTGTGTGTGTGTGTGCGTGCCAGCACGACAGACTCTTTCTGCAGCCTTTCTACTGCTACTCCTTGGCTCCTTCATACTGCTTTCTTTCAGCTACACCCCTGATCTTATAGTAGGTAAGATTTAACACCTAGCCTTTTTGGACAAGGGCAAAAAATCTGTTCAAGATCACATGGTGGTCCTAAAATCGATAAGAGAAAGCTTCGGCCTACCATACTGAAAATGCTTAATGTGTACCGCGTGCTCATTGCTCATAATTATGACCTTACGCAGTTAGGAGCACCGCAATGCACTAACCAAAACAAAACAAAAAAGCACCCACCAACCAACAACTAAAAGCAGACTCACAGTTCAAACAAAAGGCAGCCTGTATTCAGAATTGTGAGAGGGAAACATTATCAGAGGGGTGAACTAGTGACATTCAAAAGAGCCTGTTTGGCAATTGACTTTCCCATAGGCATACTCGTGGAAAATGTGCAAAATCATCACAAACGATGAAATGAAAACAACTGCAATAGCACATAGGCGGAACACAGAAATCAAATTGAATTGTAAACGGTAAAAAATAAAATAGAACATTTTTAACAATAAAATGAAATAATATGATAGAATGAGATAAAATAAATTTGAAAAAAGAATAAGTAAATAAATAAATGAATAAATTACCATCAACAATTGACATTCTAAAGTACTTGCGCCGGTGGAGACTTCTGGATGGGTACACTTAACGATAATAATAACAATAATAATAACAATAATAATAATAATAATAATAACAATTAAAACAATAATAATAATAATAATAACAATAAAAACAATAATAATAATAATAACAAAATAACAAAAATAATGATGATAATAATAACAATAACAATAACAGATTACACTTATATAGCACTCTATCCCATACGAGTATAAGCTCTGAGCACCTACGGCATATTCAGCATCACCATCATTGTCATGACCACAACTACAGTCAACGACAACAGTGAAATTTAGCACATACAAAAGCCAAGAAAAAATTAACAAAGAACTTATATTATGTGTTTGTCATATATACATATATATA
>NW_004797853.1:447946-450571 GCF_000002075.1 Aplysia californica | reverse complement strand
ATATAAATATATATATGTGTGAAAAATATGTTTACTCTTCTCCATTGGTACACTCATCACTACCACCACCAACAACAACAGCAACAACAACAACTCCCAGCCTGAAGTGCCTGTGCGGAGACTTCTCGATGGGCGTGTCCAGTGTGAAGGTACACTTGTTGGGCAGGTCGGGTCGACAACAACAACAACACCATCACTACCACCAACAACAACACCACCAATAACAACATCACCACCACCAACAACAACAACACCAACAACGACAACACCATCACTACCACCAATAACAACACCACCAACAACAACAACATCACTAACAACAACTACACCAACAACAACAACACCATCACTACCACCAACAACAACAAGACCAACAACAACAACACCATCACTACCCCCAATAACAACACCACCAACAACAACACCACTAACAACAACAACACCAACAACAACAACACCATCACTGCCACCAACAACAACACCACTGACAACAACACCACCAACAACAGCAACAAGACATCAACAACATCACCACCAACATAACCAACAACCACCACGCCACCACCACCACCACCAACAACAACAACAACAGCAACACCAATAACAACGGCAACTACAGCAACAACAGCAACAACAACAACAACAACAACAACAACAACCACACAGAACTCACATCCTGAAGTGCCTGTGCGGAGACTTCTCGATGGGTGTGTCCACTGTGAAGGTACACTTGTTGGGCAGATCGGGCCGGCGCCACTCACGGAACGGGCTGGCCGCTTGACCGTTGGTCACAGGGCATTTGGCGGGAGCTTGACTGTTCATGTTTGCTGAATTATCGTTGTTGTTGTTGTTGGTGGTGGTGGTGGTGGTGGTGGTTGGCTGGGAGTCTGGTCAACGCGTGCTGAAATAGAAAGAAGAAAGAACATCGTAAAGCCCATCGTTTTTTCGTTTTTATTTTGTTTTTGTTGTTTTGTTTGTTTTTCTGGGTTGTTTTTTTTTGGTTCGTGTGTTTGTGTTAGATGAAAGTGTTTTATGCCCCTGTTGATACACCTTAGATCATTTATAGAGGCGGGATTTTTAGTAAGAGTTTAACACGGCGTTCACAACACAATTAGGTCATATAAGTGCCGAAGATTTGAGGTGATACAAGAGAGTAACAAACACAAAAAAGAGGACAGAAAAGGACAATTATAGATGTCTGATATATGGAAGAAGGAGCAAACTAACCACACCAGAGCACCCACCAACAACCCATGTTTCCTGATTGAGCATCTCGTCCACCTACGGCGCAGTCAGGCAAAAATGCTTGCTAATCCAGCCCCTCTCCCCTACACACACACAAACACGCACGCGCGCACACACACACACACACACACACACACACACACACACACAAACACCGAAAAAGAAATAATAAATACAGTCCAAATTCTCTGAGACAGCCGGCAGCCATAGTCAAGGAGAAATGTGTTTTTTAATAAGTTTTTAGTAAGAGTTTTACGGCACTTGCAACACAATAAGGTCAAATAAGTGCAGAAGATTAGAGGTGTTACGAGGGAGTAACAAACACAAAAAAGGGAGAAAGGTATAACTGAGCCTCGGAACTTCACGCACAGTGACAGTAAAGATGGTTCCAGAAGGAACGGGGGATAGAGGGTGCCTACGTCCCTCGTGACTCGTTGGAGCAGAGAAAGATAGGACTAACGGTAACATTACTTAAACGCAATCCCACATCATCACTCATCACCACCATCATTGCTAAAATCATCATTGCTCTCAGATGAACGACCTGCATCTATAATCCTTGAACCTCTATCTGTAACAGTAATATTTCATACTAAGTATGCACGTAATACATGCACTCTATAGGACACTATCATACGCACTTTTTCTGATAATCAGATGGCGCGAGTCGCATATAAATGGGCAAGGGGTTAAAAAAAACTGAGCCTAATTAAAGCCTCAACAACTTCGGTAGTGTGTCCCACTTTGCACTCAAGCGCAAAGCCGAAAAGTCGGAAACAAATAGTATAAAATACATGTACTACACTTTGACCTAAGCCAGAAGGCCGAGAAGTAATGGTGGCCCTTTTAGACAGGTGACCTTCTTACACAGTACCATTATATCGCTTTCAAATTTGCAAAAGTAGGGAAGAAGGAGAGCCAGGGTGGCCGTGTGTTCACGTAACTATCGCAGAGGGGTGACCTACCTTAAAGCTAGTTCGACAGTAAATAAAAAGAGAGAAAGAAAATAAAAGGACCCCCCCCCCCTTTCCTGTCAATCAATTGACGAAGCCTGTGCGTTTGCACTCAACCATGATAAATAACTTGTTTAATGCATAAAAACACCAGCTGCCAATGTATAGAGACGTTTAATAAATGTGTAGGTTCAGAGGAACACATTCCCAAAACACATTAAGCAATAGCGTTATTTTTTTAAAATTAAGGATTAAATAAGCAACTACACATTACACGTTCTTTACATGGTGTGTGACGCTTGTGTGTGTGTGTGTGTGTGTGTGTGTGTGTGAGTGTGTGTGTGTGTGTGTGTGTGTGTGTGTGTGTGTGTGTATGTGTGTGTGAGTAGTGTGAGTTTGTATGCGTTTGTGTGTATGTGTGTATTTG
>NW_004797853.1:444396-446065 GCF_000002075.1 Aplysia californica | reverse complement strand
TATTATTATAATAATAATAATAACAATAATAGTAATATGACATGTATCGTGCAAATCCGTGTTACAATCATTGTTCTAAGCGCTTCATATCATATTCATGAAAAATATGAATACACAACATACATGCACATAATAATATGCAGTTCTACATTTACTTTTTTTAAAACCCATAGTAAATCATTCAAGCAAAATATTGCATACACTCTTTCTTACCAATAAGGACAAAATTGAGACTCATGTCAATGTCAAAATCGCTTTCATCACAAATAAAACAAATTAGTGGGATTCTGATAAAGTCAACACCTCATGACCGAAAAAAATGTTGACTTTGAGCAAGGCTGGCTTTTTCGCATCAACAAGAAGAAAAAAAACATACAGTGAGGTCTAGGGATCTGTCAGGCCAAGCGCCTCTCCTACCAATCCACCGCTGATGCGCGTTTTCATTCAGATAAGCTCGAACTAAGGAGCTTAAAACTACTTTTAATCTCCTTGGCTCGAACCCAGAAGTGCCAATTGGGCGGGGCTCCATCTTGTCGAAAAATGAGGTCATTCGAATCTGCGAGCAATAAAGCGAATAGCCACTTCTTGTGGGGTCTATGTTAAATCAACGTTTATGTCCCACCACTTCCAGAAAATATAGATGGCATGAAAGATTGAATAACAACTACAATAATACGGTGACCTGGGACATTCTGAGGCGTGTTTGGGAGGAATTCTCATATCGGCTTGATGCTGTCCGTGCTGTCGGTGGTGGCCACATTGAGCACTTGTAAAACATGATATAAAATCTTGAAGGTTTGTGCAAAGTGTCCAAGCTACAGTTCTCTGTTGTTTTTCGTTTTTAAAATATCGTGTGATGATTTTGGCGTATTCTTATTGAATCACCCTGTACAATAGGCTCGGTCCGACGTTGCGTCCTTGGAAAAGGCACTTTACACGAATTCCCCAATTGACATAGTCACATTACTAAAACGTTTATGTTATATTTTCCCCTTCTGCTGGTACCAATGGGCGGAGTCGAGTTGGTAAGGAAAATCTGTTAACTCAATGAAGACGCCTATTTGGTCATTCGGCAATATGTGAAGAAGAGCTGTTTTGGGGCGTAACTTTATCATTCAAACAGATTTTTTTGGCTTTGTTTTCTTTCTTTGAAACTTCAAAAGGCATGTCACAATAATTATATTCATGCCATGAAATATGCACACTCGAGTTTCTGATTTGTGTATTACAGTACGACCGTTCGAAATGTACCGAAATATTGTCTTTGCTCTGCTGCTAATCGGACGTTTGTGTCCGCTACTTCTTCAAAGATTTAACTATCCGCGCACCCGAACCACCAACGTCCGCCATACGAACGAGTCAACCTCTCAGTCAGCAGCAGCCAATCAAATCCCCCCGGCAGGAGCAACGCCCACAGCCGGTCGGAATTCGGTGATAAACACTACGACTATGACGCAAACATGACCTTGAAGGAGAAACAAGGTCAACCGTCAATTCTGCCAAAACCCGGTAAAGATAGATAGATAATAATAAGATTATAATAAAACGACGAACAGGCCAAGGCGGACCTGTGAAGTCACATTGAGAGACAATTACAAAACAAAAACAAAAACGAAAAACAAAACAAAAACACAAATTACAACCAAAAAAAACTTTACAAATATTTGGG
>NW_004797853.1:429013-441853 GCF_000002075.1 Aplysia californica | reverse complement strand
ATGATGAAGGGGATGAGGATGAAGAAGATGGCTGAGAGGGTGGTGATGAAGAGGGGGTGTGGGGAGATGGTGAATGGAGAGAGGGGGAGATAGGAGTGGAGGAGGTGTTAAGCTACGATAGAGTAACAAAAATAAAAACGAAAGAAAGGACATTTTTAGTTTAAGTAGATGTTTTACGGTGCTCGCAACTGCATAAGGTCATATGAGCGCCAGAAGATTGGAGATGTTACAAGAGAGTAACTAACTAAAAAAGAAGAAGGGGAGATAAGGACGATAGATGTTTGACAGGAAAGAAGGCGCAAACCACACGTTGAGCACCCGCCAACTACCCACAAGAAAGGATATTATAACGACAATAGATGTTTGAAAAGATAGAAGGAGCAAATCACACCAACTGTCACTTACAATAAGAGAGTAACATAAACATAACAAAAGTGAATACTGAAAGAAGGTTTTTTTCATAGATTTAGTAAAAGTTTTACTGCACTTGCAACACAATAAGGTCATATAAGTGTCGAAGGTTATAGAGGTATTACAAAAGTGTAACCAACACAAAAAAGAAGGAGGAGAGATCAGGATGAGAGATGTTTTATAGGAAAGAAGGAGCAAACCACACGCCGAGCATCCGCCAACCACCCACACAATCGACTGCGACCACGGAAACGGATGAAAACTGAAGGAGAAAAAAATTTGATGCCTTCACATTATTTTCTTACTATCTTAACGGTTTGACCAAGATATTTCCTGCTTTTTTCACATCATGTAGAATTCTCACAATTTTTTAATTTTGTTTTTGTTTTTCTACTTTTGAAATACGGTCAAAGTTGTCCAAGATGGCCACCCATTGTCGGGGAGAAAAGTGGTTGTCTAAGACAGGCGGATGTCTTTGTCAGTGTCATTTCAATGTTTAAAAAAAGGGGGGGGGGGTCGTTTGCACAGGAGACTGTCTTAGACAGGCAGCCATTAGAGTCGGTTAAAAGGAAAAGTGGTTGTCTTAGACAGGTGGAGGTCTTACGCAGTGTCATTATAAGGTAGAAGAAAGACGCAAGGTGTGTGTGTGTGTGTGTGTGTGTGTGTGTGTGTGTGTGTGTGTGTGTGTGTGTGTGTGTGTGTGTGTGTGTGTGTGTGTGAGGCGGATGGGGGGGGGGGGGGGGGTTACAGGTGATTTTGTCTTTGATATGTGCCGGTTAGAGTCAGGTCAATAGTATTCATTTAGCGGTAATCCCCCCCCCCCCCCCTTCCCTCGAGTTTAAGTTATGGTTTAACGGCACTTTGAATACAGTTAGGTCTTAAGCGCTGAAGATAAGAGGTGTCACTTGAGAGTAAAATAAGGAGGAAGAATAGAGACGGTAGATGTGTTGTTTTGTGAGTGTGTGTGGTTTTTGTTTGTTTGCTTGTTTGTTTTTGGTAAGTGTTACGGCGCTCGCAACTGCATAAGGCCATATGAGCGCGCGGGACACACCTAACATTTTCAGTTCGTAGGAAATTTAAAAAATTTTCCCGGGTGGCGGCCGAAGACTACTCTTATCAATTTTAGACCACCAAGGGATCTTTAATGAGCGCAACTTCATACGGGACCTCCGAGATTTTTCGCTTTTGTCCGAGAAGGCTAGGTGTAGATCTTTCCTACCAGAAGATCAGGGGTGTGGCTGAAAGACAGCAGTAAGAAGGAGCTAAGGAGAAGCAGTAGAAAGGCTGCAGAAAGTCAGAAGCCCAGAGGATAGGACAAAGGAGGTGAGGGGTGGGGGCAGAAAGAGGAGACGAAAGCAGACGACAAAACATTGCAAGAGAGCAGGATAGGACGTGAAAGGAGACAATTTTAGAGAAGAAAATGTTTCCGTCACCACCCGAATTCGAACCCGGGACCTTTGAATGAAGCGAATACCTTAACCTGTAGGCAACGAGAACCCCCTCGGTAGATGATTGGTAGGAAAGAAGCCTGATGCAAACCCCACCAGAGCGCACGCCAATACATCAAAGATAGATCACAACAAGATGGTCCACTCAGCCAAAAAAGTGTCCGCCGGAAGTCCGCTCTTTGCTTCAGATGGCGCTGCAGTCTGTTTTGAAGCTCTCTTTCGTTTCTCCAGAAGAAAAGTAGGAATAGCACCTCCTTGCGTGCGCAGATCGACTGCTGTTCATCAGCTGTTCGGATTCGTTCAGTGCGAAGTTTTAGGTTTTATTTTATCTTAATGACCTCTCGCCTCTCATTCTAAAGTCAAATTAAACGAAGAAAACAGTCGCCCCTTCCCCCGGAAGAGGTTTTTTGTCAGCGTAACCATTTTTAAAAAAGCGTTCTTCCGAAATTTGAATTCTTATTTATTCAAAAACTTGTTAGTTTCACTTTTGATTTTTTTCACACAAGTAGGGTAACTCTGTTCGCAAAGGGTGCGCATTTGTGAAGAGGACGCCCCCGAAATTTGAGGACACTTTTTTAATTAGCTCAAAAAGAGGAGTGGACCCTCTTGTTATGTAGACTCTGAATACATGCGGATAACTTGAGAACGACAGATGTACGCCATTGGCCGATATTTAGAGTAACAGCCATCTTGTTTGACGTCATAGAAGGATTCCCACTTTGTTGTCGTTCACGGTGGCAACACGACCGCAAAGCACTATTGCAGTATTTTTTAAGCCGACAGCCTACAGTAGCGTGGTGGCGGAGTGGTTAGTGCGCTTGTCTCCAAAGCAGAAAGTCCAGGTTCGAGCCTCGGTTCGGCCAAGGAATCCCTCAATGACGTCAAACAAGATGGTTTTTACTATAAATGTCGGCCAATGGTGTACATCTGTCGTGCTCAAGTTATCCGCATGTCACGTCAATATGCAGTCTTTTGGTGGCAGAGTTTTGAGTTTGAGTAAAGAGAAGCACGTCGACACAATAATGGTCACACGGACAAACAGACAGTACAGGCAGATTGACTGACAAAAACAACAGAGGGAAAAAATAGCATCTACCAGAGGCGCCCTCCAACCACCCGCTGAGATAGAACACGAGAGAAGGAGGACGGGTATACCCAACTAAAATGAAACAAAAAACTCTAGACCAACCATGTCACCGCTCAATCTTCCATATTTTCATAAAAAACAAACAAACATACAAACAAATAGCCAAAACAAACAAAAAACAAGAAATACATATCTTGCGGTCATAGTCTTTATCTCTCTGACATATTATGATTAATATATAATATGCTCTTCCACGATACTCTATCATACTTTATTTAAATCTGACAACGACAGGCGAACTTTTTTTTCTTTTTTTTAGGGGGGGGGGGAGTCGTTTGTTTTAGTAAACAACAAGCAAAACGACGAGAAATCCGGTAATTTAGCGCCATGACACAAACCAAAGTGTATACAGCAGTGGGACGTTGAAGAAGCGGGCCTTACAACCCTGGCGCCAACCAACGATTCGGACACAAAAATACATGATGTATCGTGTACACTTTTTTTTTAATTGAAGGGACAAAAGTGCATTTAATCTCTCTCTCTCTCTCTCTCTCTCTCTCTCTCTCTCTCTCTCTCTCTCTCTCTCTCTCTTTCTTTTTTATATATATATATATATATATATATATATATAATAAGTAATATATTATATATATATATATTGTAATTTTGAGACTAAGTTCTCCCGATAAGAGCTGCTGAAGCAAAAGTACATTAATTTAATCTCTCTCTCTCTCTCTCTCTCTCTCTCTCTCTCTCTCTCTCTCTCTCTCTCTCTCTCTCTCTCTCTCTCTCTCTCTCTCAAAAAAGGACTTTTGAGACTTACAGTTTTTCCTCAGTGATATGAGCTGGTTGGAGCATCAGTAAATACACGCTAATGGGCCGACGTACAAACAGTGAAAGTAGAGAAAGCCAAGAGAGTCGGAAAAGATAAGGGGAAACCAGGGACCTTGGGGGAGTATAAGAACGTATAGCCTTAGGGGTTAGAGCAAGATGGACTTTTACTTTTCACAGGGCCGTGGGCACAGGCTGCTATCTACTATCTGGGTCAGGGACATCCTTTATCTACGCTGCTCTTCGCGTAAGTGCTCTTATTTCAAGTAATGCGTTGACATGGATTTTTTTTAAATAGGTGAGATAAAGTCGCATAGGTCACAGACGTGGAAGTAAGGATCATCACCATCGCCACCTTCATCATAAGTGTTAATTCTGACTAAATCTGGGCAACGCAGGGGAAGAGCGACTTCTGGCGCTATCGCTGCCACTTCGTTACCTCAGAATTACAACGTTCTATCTGACATGTTTGGGCTGTTTTGAGTTGCTAAGACCATGAGGTCAGAAAGCAAATGTTCTATCTGCTCTATCAAAACCATAATATTATTCGGAGTCGCTATCGAGATATATTCAAAGAATTTCATTTAAAAAAAGCTTGGCACTTTGTTAAACTCAATTTTTAAAGTCAAATTTCTCAAATATAGGTAATGAGCAGATTCAGACACAGGGTGCTTGATTTGGGAGTTTGAGGTCGCTCCCCACAGAGGCGAGGGGATACAAAATAATAATATTGTGTGTAAATTGTTCCCTTTCGACTCGGGTTCGAGGAATCTCTCCTAGTTTTAATAAGACGTGAAAAGAATATTCAGGGTAAATGATTAGGGTGAAGAATATGACTGCTGTATCTTAAAGTCTATAACCTGCTTGTTAATCTGCTACCTACAACCCGCTTACTAAGACCCCAACATACTTGCCTCCACAGTACTGTCTGCCTACTTTAAAGGGCCTCTCGTCACTTGTCTTAGCCCAATAGAATAGGCTAACACTAACAATGTCACCTTAGCAGAGACTGTGCCCACCATTTCGGAACTTTACGGTCACATTAAAGATGGTTCCAGAGGGGAACGGGATAGCGGGTGCCCACGTCCCTCGTGACTCACCAGAGCAGAGGAAGATAGGGCTAACGCTCACATAACATAAACATTACCCCACATCATCACTCATCACCATATTATATTTAATTATCCACCATTATAATTATTTATCTAAAATCATCATTTCTCTCAGATCCTTGACATACGTCTATTTTCCTTGAATCTCTATATGTAGCAGTTACAAGTTATAATAAGTACATGTATGTTCGTTATACACTATCGGACACTATCATACGCACTTTTTTTCCTACTAATCAGATGTTTAATGGCGTTAATCTCATATAAATGGGCAAGGGAATAAAAAGGTACTTGAGCACATAGAAGTTTGTAAATTTCTGGGGAGCGATTAAACAGTGGTCAAGGAACAGGGGGGACCACTATTTTACTGCATTTCTTTGTTACAATTTTACTTTGTGTAATCGATTACTGTATCGAATCAAAGATAGTAAATAACGAATGCAGCTAAACCAGATACATTACAATTTGTTATTTTATGCAATGATACATTCCAGATATTTGAATTGTTGGATTTGTTTGATCTTTTCGCCTTCATTTAAAAGATTTCAAATAGAATTTATTTAGAGAAGGGTGTTCCAACTTCGTCATATTGTCTACTTAGTGACCCCATTTCTTGCTGTGTTACACTCCCTCTGTTAAATGCTGAATCATAATGTCATGTCTATTCATGATTCCAACATTTATACTTTGGACTAGATCTTGAATAATAAAATGCCATTTGTCTAGCTGCAAGTAAGCGGGAGTTTCTGAAATAGTGTTAAGGGTAACATACGAATTGTTCCAATTTCGTCACAGTAATTTCGCCACATAATGCGTGTTGCAGTTTTGTAGCATGCCTCTGGATTCGATGGGTGGTGGTGGTGGTGGGGGGGGGGGGGGTAGTTTGAGTTTGAGTCAAGGGAAGCACACCGACACAATAATGGCCATTTAGTGTTTAAGAAAACTAAGACAGACGGACAGACGGACAGACGGACAGACGGGCGGACAAACGGGCAGACAAGCAGGCAGACAAGCAGGCAGGCAGGCAGGCAGGCAGGCAGACAGGACAGACAGACAGACAGACAGACAGACAGACAGACAGACAGACAGACAGACAGACAGACAGACAGACAGACAGACAGACAGACAGACAAACGTTTACCATTATTTTCGCCATACTAGGCGAAAAGCACAGGCTAAGATTACATACGCGTCTATTACGAAACTATTACTTAATCATAACACAAGCCTATGCCTAATTGAAGAACTCAACACTTTCGGTTTAGTCTGAAGAGTAAATTCAAGTTAATAACCTCATCAATTTATCTAAATTTAACATGTTCAAACAAACCCTCAATACTATTAGAACGTCTTTCTTGACATAGCGCGTCACAACAAGTCACGATTGTGCACAGCAATTCTGAAGAGAGTTCTCTCGCAGTTTTAGTTTTGAAATAAGTTAACGGCGCTTACAGCACAATTAGGTCATAAAAATGCCGAAGATCAGAGGTGTTACAAGAGAGTAGCAAACACAAAAAGAAGGATGGGAGATATTTAAGGACGAAAGATATTTGATAGGAGAGAAAGAGAAAATTCAACCAAAACACCCGCCAACCACACAGAGTTTTCTCGCAATGAAACCGAGTTACAACCCGAAGGCTCGAAGAGACAACTCGTTGTTTTAGTTTAAGTTTTAGTAGAGATTTTACGGCAATCACAACTGCATACGGTTATTTGAGCGCCAGAAGATTAGACGTGTTATAGGAGAGTAACAAACATAAAAAGAAGAAAGGGAGATAAGGACGACAGATGTTTCAAAGGAAAGAAGAAGCAAACCACACCAGAGCACCCGCCAACCACCCACAACGCGTTGTTTGGAACTTGATTTGGTAAACAACAGCCTGTGTCTTGGTAACATTGGTTGTTTTAGTTTATTAAAGAGAAAAGAGAAGCACATCGACACAACAATGGTCATTATGATTTCATCATCACCCAGTGCCAGATCTGCGACAGACATCGGCGATCATGGTTTTCCATTCATTCTTTGCTCGGATGCTCTCAAAAAAGCTACGTTTCCCTGATCTTTTCCTGTCACCCATTTGTTTAGGTTACCTAAGTATGTTGTCCTGGGCCTACCCCTGCCTCGCTAGCCCTCAATTTTGCCAGTGAGAGCTAGAGGTTCAACACCCTTATGTCTATTCAGGAGTCCCAAAAACTGCATTTGTCGTTTCCCGATTGTTTTTAACATTGAGCGTCCCTCGTGGTCATTTAGTGCTGGTTAAAAAGACAGACAGACAGACAGAAACAACAGTGGAAAGGTAAAGAGGTTGGACCTACCAGTCAGTGGCGCCCCCAACAACCCGTTCGTTGGTTTGTTGGGGGGTGGGGGGGTTGTAGTAAGTGTTTTACGGCACTTGCAACACAATAAGGTCATATACGTGTCGAAGGTTATAGGCGTTACAAGAGAGTAACAAACAATAAAAAAAGAAGGAGGTGAGATAGTTTAGTTTAGTAAAGAGTTTTACGGCACTTGCAACACAATAAGGTCATATAAGTGCCGAAGATTAGAGGTGTTACAAGAGAGTAACAAACATAAAAAGGAAGGAGGTGAGATAAGGACGATAAATGTTTGATAGGAAAGAAGGAGGAAACCACACCAGAACCACCCACGCTCGTTGGTTTATTGTGTTATATTATTCGTTGGGCCAAACCAGTACTTCAGATGGGTTAGTAAATGAGTTTTACACATCGGATTGGGCAGAAAGTTTTGTTTAAAATGTAAATAGGGGTTGGGAAATGATCACAGGGGATATACGTGCTGTGGTAAAACAGGAACATCTAATCCTATAGCTGCATGTTTTTAAAGATATAATAATTAATTTTTTGCATTCTGGTGGTTTTTTGCTTTGCTATTTTTCTTGTTTGTTTGCTTGTTTACCTTTTGTTTGTTTGTTTTTTGCTTATTTGTTTGTTTTGTTTTGTTGTTTTTTGGGAGAAGGGGTTTGGTTCTTCTTTTTTTGTTTATTATTGTTGTTGTTGTTTTCCACAGCAAAGCAGTATACAGACCAAAAGGCTGTAAAACAACTCTCCGCACGAGAGTCAAACTCATGTCCTCTCATGCCACAGAAATGGCCTTACAGTTACAGCTAAACCATAGAGTATAGACGCCAATGGATATGCTTTTTAAGGAAGCTCGCCTGCTATAATATTATGATCTACATAGTATCGATGGGGTAGTAACACATTACCATTTCTTATTTTTAAAACTTTTTTTTAAAACCTGTGCTTTTTTGTTTGAGTAAAGAGAAGCACATCGACACAATAATGGTCCTTTAGTGTTGGGGAAAAGTAACACAGACAGACAGACAGAAACAACAGAGGGGAAAGTAAAAAAGTAGGACCTACCAGTGGCGCCCTCCAACCACAAACATAAACTTTGGGACTGCGCCTAAACGGGGTCTCTGGGGAATAATGACCATGATTATAATATTATTTATTACTCTATCCTATCCACCTTGCCGTTCTCTCCACATATTTCGGGCAACCGAACCCATGAACAGGATGCTTCTTTTTTGTCTTGTTTTAGTAAGATATTTACGGCACTTGCAACACAATTACATCATACGAATGATAAAGATTAGAGGTGTTAAAAGAGAATAACAAACAAACAAAAAAAGAAAGAGGAGAGATAAGGACGATAGTTGTTTGATAAGAAAGAAGGAGCAAACAACAGACATGTCTTTTTTTAATTTGTTGACAGAGTATAATGTTTTACTACGTAATCTATAAAATTTGGTCATGAACAAGATGCAATAAGAGAGATGGGGGGATACCCCTCAAAACTCCAGATCTTCGACTGAAACGCATTATGTTGTTTGTTTGAGTAAAGAGAAGCACATCGACACAATAACGGTCATTTAGTGCTGGGAAAAAGTAAGACAGACAGACATTAAAAACGGAGGGAAAGTAAAGAAGTAGGACCTACCAGTGGCGCCCTCCAACCACTCACAATGCGCCTATGTTAAAAATTGACCAACTTTCCCTAAACTAGACCGCGGATCGCTAAAGTTTGCCACGAAGAGCGTTTGTTCTACTTTTTCAGACCTACTTAGCCACTTGTCATTTCGTTCTATCGATCAAGAAAAAAGAAAAAAATACTTATCGGGCCGATGTACTTTACTGAACACACTAGATAGCTAAGAAAAGGGGAAACAATCTTCAAAATGTTGGTGTTTTAAAGCTCCAATCGACACAAAGATCGGATAGCCTTTAAATTTTAACTACCGCGTGGGGGTTTTCCTGACCTAGAGGCTGTGGTTTTTTGCCTCTCATTCAATAGGTCCCGGGTTCGTATTCTGGCAGCGACGGAAATTTTTCTTCTAAAAAAAGGTCTCTTTTCACCTCATTTCCTGCTCTTATCAATTTCTGCCGTCTGCTTTCATCTTCACCTTCTGCGCCTCCCCTCCCCCCCCCCCCCCAACCCCTTTTTGTCCTCTTCTCTGGGCTCCTGGCTCTTTCTGCTGCCTTTCTACTGCTGCTCCTTGGCTCTTTCATACTGTTGTCTTTCAGCCACACCCCTGATGTTAGGGCAGGTAAGATCGAACACTTAGCCGTCTCGGATAAGGGCAAAAAAATCCCCGAGGTTCCGCTTGCAAGTCGCGCACGTTAAAAACATCCCTCGGCGGTCCTAAAACCGGTAAGAGTAGTCTTCGGCCGCCAATCAGAAAAAAAATCAAAATTAATTCCAATTAAACTAAAAATGTTTAGGCCCAAAATATAATACTAGCTCCGTTCGACTGGTGTCTGAAAATTGAAAGCGGTTGAAAGAGGAAAAAGCATATATAACTACACTGTACACTGCTCCCGACATTCCGTCGCCTTCGGGGATTGAGCTTATTAGATACAACGGCGTTATCTATGATTCGAATTCCTGTTGTATTTGCGAAAAAGATGGCGATACGCAGGTACTCACCAGACTTGTTATTTACGAGGGGGGGAAAGTCATAAACACGCGGAAAATCACAAATCCTACACACCCATGGGTTTTCGAGTACGCTGAGTTCAAATACAACTTTTAAAACGCGATTTAATGTAATTTTGAACATTTTAGATTTTGATTTTTCCTGTCCCGGAGGGAGCCATGGCTCATTTCCAGTTCAGGATCGGCCGTCCAGATGGATAAAGTGCAGCATGCGACAATCAACCCTGGCTGTCTCTAGACATCGTCTGCAAGCTGGACTTAATATAACAGGCCCATCCGTTAACACTTTATTTTATTAATAACCTCAGCACGCTGATGTTGTCCGTCAGTTTGTTGTCTTCAAAAACCGGGCTTAGTATATTTCGGCGTTAATGTGTCCCGTACGCTCATATTCATGTGACCTTTTGCAGTTGCGAGTGCGGTAAAACATTTACCTTTTTTTTTTTTTAAATTAATACACAGGCTTTCTTTCAAACCAGTAAATCACAAACAGAATACCCAGGAAATTCGGTTAGTTGTGAAACGAGTGTTTGGTCGGCCCTGGTAGATGAATCGCTAATCGACAGGCTCCCGGTCCATGTTCATAGGCTAAGATGGATCTACCCATAGTCCATAGTCCTAGCAAAGACACCCTTTAAAACCGGGGCGTTCTTTCTGACCGGAAAATCACGAACAGAATACCCAGAAATCCGGTTAGTTTGAAAACGAGTGTTTGGTCGGCCGTAGTAGATGGATCGCTAATCGACAGGCTCCCGGTCCATTATAGTCCTCTACGCCCTACGCCAGAACTGGAACAGCCTGAACTGAACCGCAGACCGCTTGCTAAGGCATGCTGACCTACTGTGCTGACTATTTTTCTCAAGGGAGAGTTTCTTCACTGACGGACTTTGTTCAGTCACGAACTACAAGTATGCAAGGTAGGCAACAAAACAAAAACCCTAAAAAAACAAAAACAAACAAAAAAGAAAGAATGGCAGACAGAGGGACAGATGAAAAGATAAATATAGACAGATGGCCAGATGGCCAGACAGACAGACAGACAGACAGACAGACAGACAGACAGACAGACAGACAGACAGACAGACAGACAGACAGACAGACAGACAGATAGATAGATAGATAGATAGATAGATAGATAGATAGATAGATAGATAGATAGATAGATAGATAGATAGATAGATAGATAGAAGGGAGTAGGGAGGGGGAGGGCGGAATGGATGAGGATAGGATGCAAGTAGACAGAATGGATTGTTAAGTAATTACTGAGCAAGTGTTCGGGATTAACGTTATTTTCAACACTGTTCGGCCGTTTAAAAGGTGGGAAATCCAGTTTTAATGACCGTCTCCCATAGAACATAGTCAAGTGGGACGAGAGCCTTAAAAAACCCAGAAACAAACAACAACAAAAAACCAAACCCCCAAGCCTTGCCCGGAATCGGAACCAAGTTTGTCCGTTCCATAGCCCATTATGATAGAGCGCCCAAAGACAGACGGACAGACAGACAGACAGACAGACAGACAGACAGACAGACAGACAGGCAGACAGACAGACAGACAGACAGACAGACAGACAGACAGACAGACAGACAGACAGACAGACAGGCAGACAGGCAGACAGACAGACAGACAGGTTTATAAGTACACGTATCTATCTGTATTCCTCACTTGGTAACCCCCCCCCCCCCCCCAATCCCCAAACCAACCACCCCCCGAGCACACTTCATACACCCTGCCGTGACACAGCCATTTCCCACGTCTCAATAACTCTCCCTGTTTTGTTTTAGTAGAGGTTTTACGGCGCTCGCAACTTCATGAGGTCATATGTGCGCCAAGGGGTGGATTAGGAAGGAAAAAGCAGCAGGCTGCTGCCAGAAACCTGTTGCAGTTCGGGTACAGTTATGAGCATGACATTTTTGAACCAGCACATCTACAATTACAATTCTACTGTGCAAAAAGAACAAGGTTAATGTCCCCCCTTTGGGAATGGCCTAAAGACAACTTCTGTCAGTAGCACCGCCCTGGGGGCATAACTCTACCTGCCACCATCACAGTAGTAAGAGCGACATACACACCCATAGGAACGTGTCCTTTTTTTTTTTTTTTTTTTTTTTTTTTTAGGGGGGAGTAAGTGTTTTACGGCGCTCGCAACTGTATGTGGTCATATGAGCGCGCGGAACACATTAAACTTTTTCAGTTGGTAAGAAATTTTGAATTTTGCCCGGATGGCGGCCGAAGTCTACTCTTATCGATTTTAGACCACAAAGGGATATTTACAAGCGCAACTTGCATACGGGCCCTCCGAGATTTTTCGCTCTTGTCCGAGAAGGCTAGGTGTAGTGATACGGCACTACAACACAATAAGGTCATATTAAGTACCGCGCCGAAGGTCAGAGGTGTTATAAGAGAGTAACAAACACAAAACAGAAAGAGAGGAGATTATAAGGACGATAGATGTTAGGAAAGATTTTAGTAAGCGTAATTACAGTACTTGCAACACAATAAGGCCATATATAAGAGCTGAAGATTAGAGGCGTTACAAGAAACAAACACAAAAAAGAAGGAGAGATAAAGACGATATAAGTTTTTTAGTTCAATTTAGAAGTAGAGGTTTTACGGCGCTCACAACTGCATAAGGTCATATGAGCGCCAGAAGATTAGAGGTATTACGAGAGAGTAACTTACATAAAAAGAAGGGGAGATAAGGACGATAGAGGTTTGGTAGAAAAGAAGGAGCAAACCACACCAAATCACACGCCAACCACCAACGCTAGGAAAGAAGGAGAAAGACCACACCAGGGCACTTGTCAAACCCCCACAAAACAAGAATAATTAATACATAATGGTTAATATTCAGAACAATAAAAAGTCAACAAAATTTTAAAAAACCAACCCCTGACAAACAAACAAAAGAACAACAGACACAAACACACAAAGAGAGAGAGAGAGAGAGAGAGAGAGAGAGAGAGAGAGAGAGAGAGAGAGAGGAGTGCT
>NW_004797853.1:423709-428289 GCF_000002075.1 Aplysia californica | reverse complement strand
TCTCTCTCTCTCTCTCTCTCTCTCTCTCTCTCTCTCTCTTGTACCTTCATACCAACACCGTGCTACCTTATCCAAACATAGGCGCAATAAACAAGAGCCACCAAAGTAAAATCAATGCGTATGTGAAATTAAATGCCAAAGAAAAACTTTGATATATATCATAAGAACTTTTTCTTTTTTTAAAGAAGAAACAGGAGGAGAAGCAAGCTTGTCAGACAACAAGTGGGCTCAACTCACAGCCTGCAATTCATAGATGAACAATGAATATTATGGTTTGAGTATCTGTCAGGACCTCTACCAGAAAGTATAGTAGTAGTAGGGAGAGCATATAACAAGAGATCAGATGGAAACACAGGAAGAGGCAGGCCGGAAAAAGATTAGACGAATAGAGGGGATCAGAGAAACATTGGACATAAATAACCATACAACGGGGGATACAACTAACAAGAGGAAGATGTTTGCTTCCCCCTCAACACCGCAAGGTAATTTGGAGCACAATAAGGTCATATAAGTGCAGAAGATTAGTGGTGTTAAAAGAGAATAACAAACTCAATAAAGAAGGATGGATAGGAGGACAGATAAGCACGACAGATGTTTGATAAGAAAAAAGGAGCAAACCACATACACCAGAGCACCTGCCAACCACCCACACAATAAAAATTTTAATATATATAATAAATTTATGTGTATTTTCTCAATAGTACCATAAATGCATACATAACTACTCACATACACACGCAACTTTGTTTGAGTAAAGAAAAGCACGTCGACACAATAATGGTAATTGAGTGCTGGGAAAAAGTAAGACAGACAGAAACAAAAAAGGCAAGGTAAAGAAGAAGGACCTACCAGAGACGCCCTCCAACCACCCGCATATTCACACAGTAGGCACTTACAACAACACAAACATATATACTTGTATGTAAACTCAATTACTACACACAAGAATGCACACACATGAACAGTCTCAGTTATACCAGCCCTCATCAAAATGCATACATGATATAACACACTGGCGAGTAGATTTTCCACAGTTAAGTATATTTCACTAATATCAAATTACAGGATCACATTGCATGGTTTGATTCATAATTAGATACATATTTTTATACCACGGTCAAGAGAATTCTAACGATCTCTAAACTTTCGTTGATCTCAAAGTGGAATTAATATACTGTCGAGTTAGTGCAACTACAAAAAAAAAAGATGCAGTCAGTGTTTTACTTGCACTCAGAATTGTGGGTTTCAGATGAGAAACTAAAAAGCAGACTACAGAAACATGATTCCCTCTAATTAGACAAATAGCAATAGAAATAACAGTTTACAGCAGAAGAGTTAATATTTTCTTAGCAAAAAAAATGAAAATTTGAAGCCCAATCAATTTGTGGTATAGAAGGGAGGCTGTATTTTTTTCGTTTTCAAAATTAAAGAAAAAGTCTTTACATTTGTTTGGCCCCGTGCCCTCTGAACTGTAACTCGAGAGTGGACCCTCTAGCTAACCACAAATTTGTTAGTGCTCAGTGTAGTGTCTTATGACGTAGGTTTAAATCAAAATCAAAATATTTCTTTCGTCAGAAAGTCACTGGTGGTATATATTGAATTGTCAGCACTAAAGCAAAAGCTGTATTCTGTTGAAAATTGATCTAATCTACTTTTTAAAATAATACACCGATATTTAGAATGGAAACACAATCAGTGGCAGGAAGGGAATCAAAGTATGAGTGGCGCTCAGAAATGAGGATAAATTGAGTCTGAAGATAAGATTTCCTCAGTTCAAAGGAACTGTTTCAACTGATAATTTCGTATTAAGTTAAACATTCAATATGTATGGTGGGGAACTCCATAAAGAGAGCCCCCAAATCAGAGCCATGATTTGGGCACTCCTTTAGCCTTTCCCTATGCCCCACCACAGAACAAGATATTATCTAAGTTTAATAAAACAGAAATGAATTTTAGGTTCTTTGCTTGGTTCTCATGAGAAGACTTTATAAAAACGATAACAATTTTATAATAAAAAGGCCGAAATCAGAAAAGGCGCATTAAAATTGCAAAGTTGTAGTTAGAGATGTTTTATGCTTCAATTGATACAATACATTTTTCAGGAGATGGGCTGCTTCAACTATCAGCCTGTTCAAGCCTATAGGTTGAAAAGGATACAACATCCCAGCAGAAAAATGGATTATATATACATAGAGTGATTTTTTTTAAAAACAACACCTTCCCACACGTACATGAACTGCAGTAACATCTTCTGTTCTGTGTATGACTGCAAAGGCACTATTATAAAACTACTACACCATGTATACACACGGGTGGAAAGAATTCTTTAAGTTACTATTCTATACAGGCCTAGTATTCAATACGGTACCATAGTATATTTTTCATAATAAATTAGTTAAACACTTATTATGCTTTTTAACAATATTTGTGACTGTAAAGATCCAACGGCAAGGATTTGATATTTATTGTTTTAAACAACACACAGACAATTTGTCCATGCCATTCCACAATTATCTCATGTAAGCCCCTATAGGCAATCTTGGAAGTTTTCAGAAAATTAACTCCATAAAGAGAGCCCCAAAATCAGAGCCATGATTTGGGCACTCCATATTTATTATCAAGCATAGTAGGAGAAGGAAAAAAAGAAAAAACAGTGAAACTACATTTTAAGATACAACAGCTACCTTTTAATTAGCCAGCTTTATCTTGAATTTTGGGATCATTTTAGAATGTTAATTCGTTGTTCAAACAAACTGAGATAAAAAGTCCAACAAAACTGAGCAAAGAAAGTCATTTGAAAGGCAAAGCATTAAATTTAATTACTCTCGTACGTTAATGAACCTGAGTGGAAAATTTTTCAGAATTGAAGGTTTCAGAGATAACAGAGATGAACTAAAAATGAATAGAAAAGGCGGTGAGGCCCGGTATGTTTGGCGAGAAAAAGGAATGACATGATTGTCTTTTTGGAAGAAATAAAACCTTAACATAAATAAATCCATAATTCCCATGAATGCCTAGGAAGAAAATTAACCCCAAGTAGTAGTAAAAGCAGGAAGTCATAGTACAAGTGGAAGTCAAAACAGAACTGCAGACCCAGGAAAGTGAGGAAAGATCAAAGAGTCTACTTTTACAAGGGCCTCTCTTGCATTATTTCAGTGATATACAAGTTTTAAAATTTTTTAAAAAGTATATAAATGACTATAAAAGTAAAAGCCTATATTATATAAAAATTTTACAAATTAGGCCTAACTTAAGAAGCGTGAAGGAAAATGTCATAACGGGGGGGGGGGGGGGGGGGGGTGAATGCAAGAGAACCGCATGGCATGAATTTTACTAACCGGATTGGACAACAGCTAGAATTACTCTAATCTAGATCTCTAGATTCAGATTCACAGTATCCTACACTACAGTCACAGAAGAGACCCATGATGCAATAGTCGACATCATCTTGTCTTTGTGGGAAGGCTAGCCTCATAAGACATATATATATAGAAATATATAGATCTAGAGAATTTAAATATATAGTATATAGACTCTATATTATGATAATAAGATAAGATTCAGCCTAAATTTTTAAGAGTCACAAAAAAGCACGACCAGCCCATTGATCTAGAGATAGATCTCTAGGCCTAGATCTAGATCTAGATTAGATCTAGATTATATAGATCTAGATATAGATATTAGAAAATCTAGATCTAGAATCCTTGCCTCATCCAGATGCCGGATCTGTAATATGGGTCTCTTCTGTGACTGTGACTGTAGTGTAGGCTACTGCGAATCTGAATCTTGAGATCTAGCAACGTTCGCACCAACTTCTTACCTTGCAAGTTGACAGCAGAATGAAGATTTCTCGGTCTCTCTCTCTCTCTCTCTCTCTCTCTCTCGCCCTGTCCTGTAGGCTATCTGAATCTTCGAGAAACACCGTCGAGTCGAGAGCAAATAATTTGATAACTGTGTGCTACACAACGTACAGAAAGAGAGAAAGGGAGGCTTCAGATCGAATAAGGCGTGCAGATAGGAAGTAATAATGTGTTCTGTGTGTGGTTGTGGTCTCTGCACTCCACTGGCAGAGTTGGGTCTAGCCTAGGCAATGTTACACTCCACTTGTTTACACAGCGATTGCGGGGCAGACACGACGACACGCCTCCAGTTTCGGCTGTTTTGATTGGTCGAGAAAAAAATAATAAAATACACAGGTAATGGTGACGAAATCTTGTTATGGTCAATGGTCATTTGGCTAGGCCAAGGGCTAACGGCACTAAATTATTATTGACAGCTGGAGTCTCAAAAAATTAATATTATTATTTAAATCATTATTAATGATAAAATCATGTTCATTTATAACTGCGCTTATTAAGCGTCCTTGCATCTGTCTTTCCAAGCACATTATTATGCAATAAGTTAAAATTTTAATGACTGTTGTTGTCCGTCAGTATATTCTATTATTAATAGGTTATAAAAATAATAAAATGCGTGCTTTAAAAAATGATATGTATGCTGCAATATAATAAAATTCACTGACGGTCACAATAGAACTAACATTTGAATGGTTACATGCAGAATAAAACGTTCGAATCCCC
>NW_004797853.1:420807-423609 GCF_000002075.1 Aplysia californica | reverse complement strand
TTCTCTTCTCTTCTCTTCTCTCTCTCTCTATCTCCATAGAGAGAGAGTCTCCTGTCGTCATGTCTCTCTTCTCCCTAATCTTAATCTCTCTTTCTCTCTCTCTCTCTCTCTTTCTCTCTCTCTCTCTCTCATTTTCTCTCTCTCTCTTGTGTCTCTCTTCTCCCTAATTTTAATCTCTCTCGTCTCTCTCTCTATCTCTCTCTATCTCTCTCTCTCTCTCCTGTGTCTCTTTTCTCCCTAATTTTACTCTCTCTCTCTCTCTCCCTCTCTCTCTCTCTCTCTCTCTCTCTCTCTCTCTCTCTCTCTCTCTCTCTCTCTCTCTCATTCTCCCTCGCTTTTTCTTCAGTCTCACCTTCAGAAATGCACGTACATGCACCAGAAAAAGCAACAGTCGTGATGACGTCCGACGAACACGCTGGAAGAAACAACATAATATAATTATTATTTGTCGTTTTATGAGGATATATTTTTTTTTAACAAGCGTGAGGGAGCTCTGAAAAGTTCAACATAACAAGCATGTGCCATTAGCGGGCCGCTGACAGTTATACTACTATAGTCTTTATCTAGTCCAAATTATGCACCAGCGAGTACTTCAACAATAATTCTATGTATGAGTCTAATAATAATAGATAGCATTTGTATAGCTCAAATCCACGCTCAACAGCAAGCTCTAGGCACTTCACAATCAATACTATTACCCCAGCAGACCTCTGAGCATTCTGAAACAACCTCAACTTCTTGGAAGCATGTACAGAGCAAGCAGCCAATTATAAACTATAGGCTCTAAAACACTAACCTACTGGCAAGATGGTTCGCTGTCTCTGATCGGGTACCCATTCCCACCTAGGTGAAGTGAGAAAAATTCGTGTAAAGGACATGCACCTTTCCCAAGGACACAACGTCGGGCCCGCGGCTCGAACCCCCGAACCCCCAACCTCACGATTACGAGTCCAGTGGCCTACCCACGAGGCCACTGACTGCGTTAGCTGACAAAACGTCTTTTTTTCTTTTCTTTTCATTATTTGCACCAGATTTTTAATTTGCTAAATCGAAAGCCTAATCAGTTACCCTATTTGTGTGTGTGTGGGGGGGGAGGGGAGAGGGGGATCAAAGTGAAACTGGGACTACATCTAGGGGTTGTTGTTTTTTTATAAATTAGAATTCAAATTTCGGAAGAACGCCTTTTATAAATGGTTATGCTGACAAAAAGCTTTTTTTTTTTTATCTCGAAAAATTAAAAGTGTTTATATAGTCAGCATAGGTTAAAAGGCAGAATACATGATGTATTAAATGTACCCGTATTCCTACAATAAATTGTCATAATGCAACAATCATTACCCACCGCTGTCCTGTTTCCGGGTTTCTGAGTTCAACTGGTGCTTTATTGCCACTAACGGTGAAGGTCGCAAGCTGCCCGAGTTTTTGTGGAATCGGGTTTCTGCGTTCTCAATTACATTGTAGGCCTTCTACTTTACTGTCTTCTGTTCCAAAGACGACCACGACTTCATGTTTACTTGGCGATAACAACCACCGAAATGTGACGAACGTTGCCCCGTGGTAGGCTTACGTTTTGGTTCACATGAAAAGTACAGTATCGTGTTCCAGCACTCTCTTATGCTGTAATAATAATATAATTAAATGTAGGGGGCGGGGGGGGGGGGTGAGAAGGTGGGGTGGGGCTCTCGTGATTTAGAGGTTCAGTGTTTGCCTCTCGTGCGAAACCCAATAGCGAAAGAAGATATTTTCTTCCAAAGTGTTCTCATTTCACTTCCTTCCCTGCTCTCTAACCATGTTCTGTCGTCTGCCTTCGTCTCCACGTTCTGCCCCCCCCCCCCCCCCTCCCACTCCCTCCCGTAAAACAGTTACCACAGCAAACAAGGAAAAAGTGTAATCTTTACTTACGTCAAAATTTGTAGATGTAAAACAGATACGTTTCGTTGTTTCGTTCTGAAAGATTCATCTGGGATCATTTGTGTTCCTGTGATCAAAACACACCCCTTCTTTTTTTTAATTTGGGGGGGGGGGGGGGGGGGGGGGGCAAAGATATGTAAAGGAAACTTTCAAATAGTAAATAAAACAAAATTATTATTTTTGCCACGCAGTCGTCTTCGGGAACAAGCGACCAAAAAACTTAAAGTTTTTAAGGGGCTTCTCTTCTCGCAGAAAACCAAGGACCTTACAGCAACCTTTCTGTATAATAACCTCCTCGCACTGCATAGACAGACAAAAGGCTTCTCGTAGGGCTCACTACCGTCGTTTGTCGTTATCTTTGGTGAAA
Organism: Aplysia californica; assembly: GCF_000002075.1. NCBI lineage: Eukaryota > Metazoa > Mollusca > Gastropoda > Aplysiida > Aplysiidae > Aplysia > Aplysia californica. The sequence continues at coordinate 421,331 of NW_004797853.1, read as the reverse complement.
TGCATCGACATAGTTGTCTTCTTTGTTATTGTTTTTAATGTCAATTTTTCTTCTTCTGACTCTAGATCTACTTTCTCTATTCTAGGGATGTTTACTCAGGAAAGTAGGCTACGTGTGTAGGCCTTACTTTTCATTTAAGACGGTTTCATAATTCTCCTGCTGCGGCCCTTTGCAGCTACAATCGTCTCTTTGTTCTCTAGGCTCTCGTTTTTCCTCTGTCTCTTTCATTTTTGTTTTATATGATATAATCTCTCTCTTCCCCTCACTCTCTCTCTCCCTCTCTCTCTCTCTCTCTCAAAACCGGGTCTCGGCTGTCAACTCTGTCTCTCTCTCTCTCTCTGATCTCCCTCCCCCCTCCCCCCCCTCTCTCTCCCTCTCCCCCCTCCCCTCTCTCTCTCTCTCTCTCTCTCTTTCTCTCTCTCTCTCTCTCTCTCTCTCTGTGTTTGTCTCTGTCTCTGTCTCAGTCTTGGTCTGTCTGTCTGTCTGTCTGTCTGTCTGTCTGTCTGTCTGTCTGTCTGTCTGTC
>NW_004797853.1:395512-420648 GCF_000002075.1 Aplysia californica | reverse complement strand
CTCTCTCTCTCTCTCTCTCTCTCTCTCTCTCTCTCTCTCTCTCTCTCTCTCCTAGCTCTCCTTCTCCCTCTCTATTCTCTCTCTTTATCTTTCTCGCCCGCTCCCACCACCCTCTCTCTCGTCCCATACCGGCTGAAAGTCACCTTGTTACATTTTTCTCAACAACTACAAAAAATTGTCAGTGAAACAGGTTTGCTCATTTCGAAGTTGTATTTAACTTAAGCAAGTGTGAAGGCCTGAAAGCTTGAAACCTTTCACCCTGCTTAATAACTCCCAGCATATTTCCGCAAAATTAGTTTATGGCGCCGGCGGACTTTTAACCCCGACAACACTATCCAGACACGTGGGGCTGATAACAAAGGTAAACGTAAGAATGTCCAAGAAGCTGAATCATACTTAAAACAAGAGAGGCAACCAATAAACTAAGATTAATAATTCTTTATGACTAGCAGAATTATCTCCCTGGAACAGGACTGTTCGTGACGTCTTAGAGTACCTAAAGAAAGGATTATAACATGTCTCTGCCAATACGAAATGTATAATACGTATAGAGTTATCTCCTTTTGACTATCGTGTACATCTTGGAGGAACTATAATAATAATAGTTACTCCAAGGTGTACATCTATGATAATACGCAGCCTACATGTATCGGTACTAGATCTAGCAAAGAATGGCGGTAACAGAATCGCATTATTCATAGATTTCCCAATGCTTCGCCGAAGAAAGGGGGAATTTGACAGGGTGAAAAACGACAAATAAATGGAAGTTGTTATGGGATTCTCTGGATTCTGGAGAAAGAATTAGAAAAGCACTTTTGGGGGGACCCTGCCCAATTCTATCATCGGGCGCTTTTGTGTTTAGTAGTAAAAACAAATTGTGCAGTATTTTGGATTTTGAAATTAGCTGTTAGTCTTAGAGAGTAAACACACATAAGAGAATGTTTTGTATAAATAAATGAATGGATAAATAAATAAATAAATATGTTACTTCACACTTATATATACATGTCTATAACGTCTATTGGTAACCTGCACATATGTGTTGCTATAGCCCCAATCTGGAGATGGTTACGACTACAGGTTAGTATCTAATTATTTAGATCATGTTAGTCCTACATTCCTCAGCTCTTTCGAGTCACGAGGTGGGCACCCTATCCCCCGCTCCCTGATGGGGTCATCTTTGTAATGTCACCGAAAGTTTGCCCGAAGTACAATACTATGGTGGTGACTATTAGTTTTTCATCTAGTACCTATAAACTACTGGGCCAAGACGCGTAGTTAGAGGGGGAACTGATAGAGATCCAAATTTTGCTTTTATGGGGGTTGTGTTTTTGCGTTTGCATCTGTATGTTAAGTCTTTTCTTAATATGTGTGCACTTACGTCGTTTTTAGTCGGACATATACCGTGTTTAATATGTTTTTATCTCATCGATTGTTTTCAACCGGATTGCTTATTGAAAATATTAAGTACCAGGACTTGTGGGTTGACCTGTTGGACGACTCACCGTCCCAGGGCAAGTGGAGTCATCACAAAACAATGAAACAACTTATTTACCCTGGGTAAACCCCCCATACTTCCTTATAACAGTTACAGCCCTCCCCAGTTCAATTTTGCATGCTACCTGTAAACACACACATTAAAAAAAAAAAAAAAAAATAATAGTAATCTTAATTAATACTTTTAATAATATAACATTTTTAACACCGCAAATAAAAATAAGACAAATAATTATAATAATATTAATAATAATAATAATAATAATAATAATAATAATAACAACAATAATAAAAATAATAATAATAATAATAATAATAATAATACATAACGAATAAAATGACGTCTGATTTGTTGGGCAATCGAAAACTAGCTACAGCACGGATTTGTAACGTTTTCCCATTATTGACAACGTATATATATATATATATATATATATATATATATATATATATATATATATATATATATATATATATATATATATATATATATATATATATATATGCGTGTGTATTTGAAATGCGGGTGAGCAACAGACAGTTGAGGATAGTTAAAAGGACCTGAGTTAAGGATGCAGTGGGAGGGATTATATCAAGTAGAAAAGCACTTAAATTGCTACCAATAATAAGGCCACATTATATTGCGCAGGAAGCTACAGCGAGGGCACAGCAAGTTTAGGTTTAGATATTTTCGGCACCTGCAACACAATAAGTTCATATAAAAACAAAACAAAACAAAAACAAAAAAGAAAAAAGAAGGTGGCGAAGTAAGGACTATATATATTTGGTAGGAAAGAAATAAGGAGAAAATCACACCAGATCACCCGCCAACCACCCACAAAGGGCACTGCAGCTGCAGGTCTTCGACCAACTTGTTCTTGAAAGTGAAGGGGACTCAGATCAGGAAACCCAATTTTTTAATGTAGTCCCGAAGAAGCTACGATGTAACTTCTGCGTTCCCAACACAAAGTGTTGCAGAGAGGGCTATTATAGATTCTTGAACTAAAACTAAATCTTTCTCTGACTGGTAAGTAGGTCTACTTGCATGCCACAGAATTGTGCATAAGGGGAGCAGTGCTATTATAAAGGAAACGAAAAGATGATGCGAGGCAAATCTGCTCTATCTCTGTAGCCTTCCCAAAGACATTTGAACGCACAAAAAATAGTCATGGGAGATATGAAGAGAAGAACCAACTGGTAACTTAGTTCACTTGCACAAGAGAATAATCCAAATAAAGCAATTGAGTGTACCAAAATTCAAGCGTTTCATGGAGTCAATTGTACGAAAGAAACTGACAGTTTTTTCTCTCGCAAAAAAAAAGGGCTAAAATAACTCGTTTATGTTATGATCCTGGGGTGACGACATGCCTACATATCATACTATTTTATTGGAGGGGACTGATTTCTGGGTGAGTATAATTGCAAGACAATATAGGATATATCCACGGAAAAACAAACAACCCCCCCCCCCAAAAAAAAAAAAAAAAATTTAAAAATTTTAAATCCCCAATTTCATGTTTTAGTTTTAGAACGGCACTTGCAACACTATACTATATATAAAAAAAAGGATCATTTATAGGTGCCGAAGATTAATGTGTTACAAGAGAGTAACAAACACAAAAAAGGAGGAGATAATATATAGAGAACGATAGATGTTTGAACAGAATGAAAATGAAGAAGAAGAAGAAGAAGAAGAAGAAGAAGAAGAAGAAGAAGAAGAGGAGGAGGAGGAGGAGGAGGAGGAGGAGGAGGAGGAGGAGGAGGAGGAGGAGGTGGAAGAGAAAGAAGGAGAAGAGAAGAAGAAGAAAAGCAACAACAAGAACCGCACAACAACAACAAATATCAGCAACTGCGAATTAGGTCTGCTACTAATTCAGTTAACCGGGTTAGAGTTCAAGTCGAAAGGGTTCGAATCGAAAGTAGTAATGCCTGATGCAATGAAAGAAAACCGGAAGTTAACGTGTAAGTTTAGAAAAGCACACCCGGAAGTGTATTTTCAGCCAATAACGTATCGCCACGGTCGGCACTCCGCTATTTACCGGCGACTTGAAACAATCGTCAGGGCTGATCACGTATCAGGACTTTCCAATATTGGTCTTTGGTCTAATTCGATTTCTTGAATTGATCTTTGTTTACGGTAAGCAAAGTGTGTATTGTATCTGTAACACTAGTTCATGAAATGTGTTTTTGATCGTAGTGAATCGATGACTGTGTGTAAACACTCTGCCAAGGTTTTTTGTATCTTTGTCTTCACCAGTCTTCACTCACCATTAACAAAAAATAAGTAACCGCACATGTGTGGTCCACTCCACACTCACAACACTAACACCAAAGACTAGATTCTAGTTAGAGTCTAGATTCTCTGCCGGTAGATCTCTAGATAGATATAGATTCCTGATTCATACCATTTTCTTTTCTAGATGTAGAGTCTAGAGATCTATTTTGCTGTTGGAAGTCGTTATCCTCACCCGGGGCCGGGGTGAGAATAAAAATACCAACCTCACCCCACCCCGAGACTTGCCAGCGTTGGCTGGATATTCTCACCCGATGTGAAACTCTACCTGTTTTTCCTTTTGGAATCTACTGGGTAAATTTTTACTATTACTACCACACGCACAGATGCACTGCTTCAGGGGTCAAACTGCAGTACTCCTGTTTGCTTCAGATCACAAATACAGCCACTAAAACTGTCGCAAATCAATTATTTTCAAGAAAATTTCAAAGTCAAATGTAACTAAAATATCAAATTATGAGTTAAAACAGCGGGGCATGCCCCCCTGTAACCCCCCCCCCCCAGATTTTCTTTTACCTCAGGGGGGCCCTGAGGCTAGCCCCCCCTGGAACCCCCCGATTGGTCCAAAGTCCAAAGCACGTCTATCTCGATTAAGAACAGTCAAATATTTCAAAAACTATTAATTTGCGACGGAAATGAAGTTGATATTCGTGTTCAGCGCATCAATATTTAGTAGAAAATGGACAACTGGTAGTTAAGTGTGAGACGGGAGGGAAAGTAAAAAAATACCATCTACTATCGGTGTGGTTTAGTTTAGTGTGGATGATCAAATTGACAAAAAAGCAAAGAGAAACAATGACGTCCGTTATAGCACTAAAGTAAGCTAATTTGATCGTCTGCAGAGATGCTCTTTGCTATTTAACTTTTCGAATCGAGCCTAACTACACGCGGATCGCCATTTCGTTTTGCCCGGAAGTTCTCGCACTACTCCTCTTCAAGACAGGCTCTTCCCCCCCTCCCCCCCCTCCCCCCTTCTCTCCACTGCCCACAGACAAAATTGCATGCTTTTTTAACTCAAGAAGTGTGCTGGAACGTTTGTTCATGGCACAGAACTTTACACTTCTGTTATCATAGTGTAGAATTCTGTGGTTCAGGGTGAACACTACACTGGTTGGCTTAGGCTATCACGGTGAACGCACATTGGGTGAGAATAGCCAAAAGGCTCGCCTGCGCTATTCTCAACCGGGGTGAGAATAGAGGTAGCCTTTGCTGTTTGGACAGTTTGTTTTGTCGTCTTTGAGAGGTTGAAAACATGATGTCGTGATGAGCATGGCATGGTGGAACATCGTTGAAATGAATGTAAGTTTGACAAGCGGATAGCCGATAGAGCGAGAACGACAACCAAACACCATTGGCCGATGATATAGCCATCTTGTTTGACCTGGCAAGGGGGATGCCTGAACAGCCATCTGATCGTGATTCTAATACTAGATCTAGATTAATAGATCTAGATCTAGTTCTACACAAAATCTAGATCTAGTGCTGATTCTGGGTAGCACGCGGTTTGCACACTGGCAGTTCCCAAGCTCCTTCCCCTTATAAGTTTTACTCCATTTGCAGCTCAGCGTCCTATTGAGTCCTCTCTTGTTGTTCTTAGTGCTTAATTTCTTGAGCTTACTAAAATTAAAAAGAGGCGATCCGGATCAAAACAGTCGATCATTTGCACTGCGTCATTGAACTTTGCTTGAAATTGCTTTCGTATCCAAAGTGACGAAGGCCTAGAGGCACCTTAGACTGTCTTAGTCTTCTTGTTCTTTTCAGTTTACGTAGTGTACAGCATCAGAATCAATCTGGGCGGAAGAAGGGTGCTGCACAATTACAGACATCCGAACCGAACAGTTCTACAAAGAAAACTGTCAAACCAGTGTGTAAAACAGCCACCCATTGGGGTATGGAGAAAAATGGCCGTATAACACAGGTGGCCGTCTTAGGCAGGACTGAAGAAAGCAAACTCTTCGGAGGTCTAAACCAGGGCTGAATTCTGACTTTAGATTGCCATGGATAATTCAAAAGGGTTTTTGTTTTCTTTTGAAAAAGGGGTGGGTAGTGTAAAAAAGTTTTTTTGTATTGCTGTTTTCTTGGCTTTTCTTTGGTTTTTGGTTAGCTTTCTTTTTGTTGCTGATATTGTGCGAGGGTAAAATAAACAAAAAATGATGTAAGTAGTAAGACAATGAAGGCCGAGTGCCTTTGTAAAACAAACACAGGAGTCGCCACCACAGGGAGAACAAGCGACAATTCTATTGCAAGTTCACGTCAACAACAATGTCCATCGTTACTTTGTTACAGATTAGGTAAACAAAACAGTGAACAGTCACCTCACGCATGATTCGTGCATGAGTTGTGGGCAGGCTTTTATAGGTTATGTCATGGATCACGCTACCCTTTGGTCAACTTGGGTAAACATTCATTGGAGGGACTAACAATAACGACAGGTGAATGAATTATGACGGCCCGTCCGCAGCGTGAGGGGCTGATTCAAAATTTTGGACAAAGTGTTAATGAGTGACCACGCCTGGCCGCCTGAGGCTGGTAAATTTGGCTGTAGGTTGATAAAAATAAGGTGGAACAAGTGCCAACTGTTGCTCTGTTGAGAGGTTCTTGAATCCCATAGAATTAGGAAATTTTGATAGAGATCCAATCGCTTTTTTATTTCTATCAGCCTCTCGAAATCCATAAAAGGTCGTATTCATTTTGATCTATATTCTTCCATTGGCTAGTTAACACATTGATCCGATGTTAACTTTGCAATCTCATTTGACTCGTGCTACAACTAGCCTTGTGATTGGGGCTGTACTCACTCGAAGACTTAAAACGTACATTTGATTCAGGATTTGATGTTTTTATGACGAAATGGTGGCTTTTGACCTTGTATGGAGGAAATTCTGGCAGGCCCTGACCCAATTAGATGTGTACTGGGTATCACGTTTAACATTAAAATTACAGTTTAGGAATACAAGTGAAAAACTTATTAGTTTAAAAGTATAATTTATTTGATTAGTGTGAATATTGAACATTTTTGTTAAAAGAATTTATGTTGAAGTGTTTGATGTCTTTCAAAGGTATGCCATGATGACTAGTCCTTTGTAAAAACGTTTTATAACAGAGGACGGGTTGTTTACATGATATTTATTATTTGCAGTCTCTTTATATTTTCAATTTTGTCTTTTTTTCTCCTCAGAGGAAACCCAGCAAACACAGTGCATTGGGGTCTACGAAAATTAACAACATGAAGCTTTCAAGCTGCAGAAAAGGACTCTGTGTCCTTGCTGTAGTGACAACTCTTTTTAGTTTTACCTCTGGTAAGTGTTTCCTGTGAAATGTTTTCAGTGTATTAAAATGTTGGGATAAAAGAAAGTTAGAAAGTCTTTGAATACCTTTGTGGCATGGAAGGAAAGAAAAAGAATGTTTTTGCTTTAGAAACAATTTTTAAAAATATAAGTGTAGTGAAATAGGAAAATGCTAGCTCTTAAGCTGTTTTATTAAGTAAATCAAGTTTTGGTTTAATTATATTTTTTTAATGATTAATTTAAAATGATTTGTGTAGTTTGCATACCCGCATACCCTTCCCCTTTTTTTTCTTCACAAATTAGATTTTTGTTTACTTGTTCTCTTTAGCTTTTACTGTGATTGAAAGATGTATGTTTAGAAGTCACAAGTGTGTGTATCAGTTTTTAATTGATTTTGGTATTTAAAACATTTTCTGAATTTTCACAGCCCGTCTTGCTGTGATGTCTGTAGATCTCGGAGGAGAGTTCATGAAGATTGCCATTGTAAAGGTAAGTTCTTATTTTAAAGCTTTTAGATAAAATGGCCTGCTGCATCTTGTTTTTTACTTGTCTCATAGAGAAAAATGGACAGAAGTTGTACAGGCTCTCTTTAATTTCCAAAGACTGGAGCTACTTTCTTCAAAGGTTTCAAGCTCTGCTTTGGCTTCTTTCAGGATAGCATTTGATTTCCAAATCAAAGTGAAGTTTTTACTTGGAACTACTGGCGCTCCAACTTGAAGCTAAGTTTCTACTTTTCCTCACGTTAAATATTTGTCACGCCTTTAAAAAAAAAGTTCCCCTAATTTTTTTCCTAGAACACTGTTGTACTGTTATTTCCTGAGAAAAAGATTAAAAACATAATGATTAACTGTTTTTATATGACAAGGGCAGAGTACTGTTACTTTGCATTTTTTGATTTAATATCTTTTCTCCCCCCCCCCGCCTCCACCCCACCCTTCTGCTGTTTAGCCTGGTGTTCCAATGGAGACAGTCCTGAACAAGTAAGTTCTCTCATGATGAAGTGCCAGGTCTGCAACAGACATCGGCGATCATAGTTCACTATTATTTCTTTGCTTGGATGCTTTAAAAAACAAGTTCTCTATTTGAAAAAAAAAAAAAGAATCTGTGCTCCTCCTTCTTTTCCAAGTTTCTGACAAACTGATGCTTGTGAAATGCCTTGTTAAGAGAAACTCGCTTTCTTAAAAAAGTTGTACCGTTTTAATCTATTTCATGGTATTTTTTAATGATTTTCTTTTTGGATAAATACTTTATGAACCTTAAGTTTCCACTGACACTGTTTTCTTTTTTTTTTTTTTTTTTTTGTCTCCGTCATTAAAAGTTGTTGATTATGTACTTTTGTAAATTTGAGAGGTTGAGGTCTTGTTTTTTTTACCTGTGATGGACCTGTTTTCTTGATTGGTAGTTGTGTTTTTAAGTTATTTTTCCCCCCAAAGTTTAGTTTTCCTGCAGTCTTTTTTATTTTTTAAAAATTAATGCATGAATTAACACAATACAAATTTGCCTGTGATATTTTTTCCTTTTATGTATTCAATTTTTATTTCATTTCTTTCTAAATTAGAGAGTCAAGTCGAAAAACTCCCACCATGGTAGCATTTCGAGATGGAGAAAGACACTTTGCCAGCCAGGCTCAAACTACTGTGAGTTTCTAAACTGATTGGTAATGTTTTGATAACCCAATTGATATGGTTTAGATGTTTTTAAAAATTTTTTAAAAATTAATGATTGGTTATTTCATTCCAAGCATAGTGTGATACACCATTTTAGGTGAAAGGTGGGAGATACTTGATACAATATGTGAGGCAGCGTGGTGGAATCAGGCTCTCGTCAAAATAATCAAAGTGAAGAAACTTGCATTTTTCCGCAGGTTTATCAAATATTTGTTTTTTGGCTCAACACCTTTCATGCCCATTAAAGAACTAATTTCTGTTTGGATTTTTCCCAAAAACGTTGATTAAAGGCACAAAAAATGTAAACCTTCTGTTACCACGGACTCTTAAGCTAAGGAAATATCCAATCTTTGGCAGTCATTTTCTCACTAATTTTACCATTGAAAACAGGTGACCCCACCTCTTTCTTTCACAAATATCTTGACTTCCATTCAAGATAAATGGATATTTTTTTTCATCCAAATAAAGACAAATAAACAAGCTTTAAGGTGATACCAATAACTCTACATGCCCAAAAATTGACGAGAGCCTGATTCCACCATGCTGCCTCACATATGCACTTTCCTTAATGGAATTGAATTCACTGCAATTTTTATATACGTGATACTTTTTTGCTGCTGCTGCTGTTGATGATGAGGATAATGATGATAGTTTTAGTTTTAGTAGAGGTTTTATGGCACTCGCATCTGCATAAGGTCTTATGAGCGCCAGAAGATTGGAGGTGTTACAAGTAACAAACATAAAAAAGAAGAAGGGGAGATAAGGAGGATAGATGTTTAATAGGAAAGAAGAAGGAAACCACACCAGAGCACCCGCCAACCACCCACTAATAATGATAGTGATTCTTGATATCTATGTGTGAAATAAAACAGCTGTGGTCTTTCTATACTTCTATCACAGTTGACAATCCAATTGTTCTGGCAATAATTTATGGTGATGCTTGTCCTCAGGGTTTTTTTTTAGCTTTTTAAGGAGCTTCTTTTTGACTTCTCCACCCCCTTTGTCGTGTCGTATGTATATTGGAAACAGATGTGGGTGGTTAGCGGGTGCTCTGGTGTGGTTTTCTCTTTCTTTCCTATCAGCATCTGTCATCCTTATTGCTGATCCTTCTTTTTTGTGTTTGTTACTCTCTTGTAACACCTCTAATATTTTGCTCTTATGTGACCTTATTGTATAATAAAGCATAAAACAAAGGAGACGGGATGTTAAATCAGAGGTCATTGTTCTTAGATAAAGTTACTTTTATCCGTTTAACAATAAATGTCCTTAAGGAGGCTCCTGTGGCCTAGAGGTTAAGGTGTTCGCCTCTCATTCAAAGGTCCCGGGTTTGAATTCGGGTAGCAACGGAAGAATTTTCTTCTCTAAAATTGTCTCCTATCGCCTCCTTTCCTGCTCTCTAGCCATGTTTTGTCGTCTGCTTTCGTCTCCACTTTCTGCCCCCACCCTCCGTTACCCCCTCCTCTGGGCTCTTGACTCTTTCTGCAGCTTTTCTACTCCTACTCCTTGGCTCCTTCTTACTGCTGTCTTTCAGCCACACCTCTGATCTTCTGGTAGGAAAGATCTACACCTAGCCTCCTCAGACAATGGCGAAAAATCTCTGAGGTCACATGTGCAAGTTGCGCTTGTTAAAGATCTCTTGGTCGTCGATAAAAGTAGGCTTCGGCTGCCACCCGGGCGAAATTCAAAATTTCCTAAAATGTTTGGTGTGTCCCACATGCTCATTTGACCATATGAAGTTCCGAGTGCCGTAAAGCACTTACCACAAAGACGTCCAAAAAATGTCCTTAAATCTCTCCTTGAGGGATCCTCTTTCGATGTACTTTTTTTGGTCCCATCATTTGTTAAACTCTTCCAACTATACAAAGTACACACCTATATATGCTTACCTCATTACAGGCTTTTATGTCCTTCCTCTTCTGTTGGCTGTTTTCATTTTCATGATTATATGGAATTTCTGTTTCCATTTTTGACATAATTTTTCTTATTCTCATGTGTTTTTTATGCATTGTAATGTGTGTTCCTGTGGTATGATTTCTGGTGCAATAATAGCTATAGTCTCTCAGTGTGTGTACAAAGAAGGATCTGTGCCTGAATTATGCAGTTTCTAGACATGTTGAGGCTTTTATAAAACAACTTTTGTGATTTTTTTTTTCCCCATGCTGCTTTGTTTGACAATGAAACTTTTGTTTAGTGGGTGGTAGGCGGGTGCTCTGGTGTGGTTTGTTTCTTTTTTTCCTATCAAACATCTATCGTTTTGATCTCTTTCTTGTGTTTGTTACTCTCTTGTAACACGTCTAATCTTCGGCTTTTATATGGCCTCTATTGTGTTGCAAGTGCCGTAATTTGTAAAACACTTACTAAATAAAACTTTTGTTCCTACACAGGCTATCAAGTTCCCTCCCAAAGCCTTTTTCTACCTGGGTCAGATTGTTGGCCGCAGTTACGACGACCCTCAGGTAGAGCTGTACAGGAAGAGGTTCCCGTTCTACAACTTGCTCAAGGATGAGGAGAGGGGCACAGTGCTCTTCAAGATTGATGAGTAAGAATCTTTAGAAACTTCAGCATTCTTTCTAGTAATAACTTTTTTTTTTCTCTCTTCCTCTATCAGAAATCATGTTGTCTCTGAAAATGGCCGTGTTTTTGGTTTTGTTTTAATTTCTTTTGTTCCTTTTTTGGGGGGGTTTAGTTTTTCTTTAGATCTAAATCTCTTTGTCCAACTGCAGTGTATGTGGGTAGGTTTATGAGTTTGTCTGTGAGAACTTTCTTCTCTTCTTCTTTGCGTTCCCTTGTTAGGTCTGGGGGGTAGCTGACTGCTGGTTCTTCAACCTGCAGTGCCAATAATTTTTTTGTATGTGACTGTTTTTCCGTCTTTGTGGGGCCCATTGCTGTCAGGCAGCCACATTCTGGTTTCTCTATATTTTTTATACATATTTTCAGTTTTGGTAGGAATTAATTTTGAATTTTGCTCGGGTGATGGCTGAAGCGTAATCTTATCGATTTTAGGACCACTTAGTGACAGTGGGTTATTTAATGTGTGTAACTTGCACTTGGAACTGCAAAGATTTCTATCTGAAAAGGCTAGGTGTTAAGCTTACATCCGTAACTGAGGGGTGTGATTGAAAGACAGCAGTAAAAAGGACTCTTCTCTTCCTGTGGGAAGTTCAGAAATAAGCTATTTCAGGCAACTCTTTTGATGAATGTATAGAGCTTTCTGCATTCTACTTTTGTATATATGCTTCCTCAGTGACACCTCTTACAGCCCTGAGGAATTGTTGGGTATGATCTTGGAAAAGGCTAGAGAATATGCTCAAGAATTTGCTGGTAAGTGTTGCTGTAGGTTTTTGTATGATTTATCGAAACAAGGAAACAAAAACTGGTTTCTTCCAAGCGTCAATTGATGTGTGCATAATGTTTGTAGTTTTTTTTGTCATAAAGTAAAGGGTCCTTTTTTTTTTGCTGATGTTTTATTTACTGTTAGGTTTGTTTGTTTGTTTGTTTTCAAATTGTGTGTTATTTCTTTTTCGAGACCTAAATGATTGTCGAGTCAGTTACTCTTCTCTCTTCATTAGTGGTCTGCTTTTTCTACTGTTTTGGTTGCTATTTCTACTGATTGTTGGAGTGTATTTATTGTTGGTCCCACCACTTTGTTTTCCCTTTTGTAAGTTATTTCTGTCTTCTCCTCATGGGTGGTTGTAGGGTGCTCTGGTGTGGTTTGCTTTTTTTCTATCAAACATTTTTGTATCTTTTTCCTCCATTTCTGTGTTTGTTACTCTCTTGTAACACATCTATTCTTTGGCACTTATATGACCTTATTGTGTTGCAGGTGCCGTAAAACTCTTACTAAAACTTAACCATTATCTCTCCTTTTTTGTGTGTATTTGTTGCTCTCTTGTAACTCCTTGTGGTTATTATCACAATGCAGATGCCGATGCACTTTGACTTTACCCCTTTTGTGATTTTGTAGAGGTTGCTAACTACACCGTGCTATTTATTTGCTCAGAACAAGAGATCAAAGATGCTGTGATCACTGTGCCGGCGTTTTACAACCAGGCGGAACGCCGCGCTGTCATGGCGGCAGCCAACATGGTGGGCCTCAACGTGCTCCAGCTGATGAGCGATAACGCTGCCGGTGGGTTGGTGCTGATAGATCGTGGTCTTTGTCGTGGGAGTAGGCCTGCCTATATGCCAAGCGTTAAGATTAAATTATGAACTTCTAGATCTGGAACTAGATAAATCTATATTTTAATCTGTGGACAAAAAGATCTGTGTACTTTTTTTTGTTGCTTTTGTTTGTTTATTTTGTGGTGTAGTTCTTTCTTTAAGGCGCATGTGTACTTTACAGTATTCACTGGTAGTTTTTATTATTATTATTATTATTATTTATTTATTTATTATTATTATTGTCCATTATTAGCATCTTGTCATAGGTTTTCAATGTAGACCAAAAGAATGTGAATTTTCAGCTGTAAGGTGGATTCTCCCTCAAATTGAGAATTCATTTTATGCAACAGTTCTGTGTTATTAAGGCGGATGGTTGGAGGGCGCCTCTGGTAGGTCCTACTTCTTTACTTTCCCTCTGTTGTTTCTGTCTGTCTGTATGTCTTACTTTTTCCCAGCACTGAATTACCATTATTGTGTCGGTGTGCTTCTCTTTAATCAAAGAAAAAAGATATGTTATTAACCTCTGCGGTGTCATACTGACCTATTACATAATATGTTATAAATTTTTTTTTCTGGCTTATTTTGTTTTCAGTTGCTCTGAACTATGGTGTTTTCCGACGCAAGAATTTCAACAGCACCATGCAGTACTATATGTTCTATGACATGGGAGCTACCAGCACAACGGCTACCATCGTTGGTAAGTTGTTCTCATAAGGGCGCTTGTCTTGTGTTGCCCTGCTATGGGGATTGTTCACACCCAAAATTATGTGGGCTCCAGTGTCAAAATGATTACACAAATTCATGGGGTCCATTTTTTTGGATAAGTTCTATTTATTTAATGGTACCATAACTGACCTGAACACTGCTGTTGTTGTTTTTTTTTAATGGTTGTGTTATCTTTTTAAATGGTTTATTTAGTTTTTGTTTTGTTTTGTTTTCTACATTTTGGGGGGGATGGGGAGGGGACAATGAGAGTAATTGCTGTCTCAGTGGTTGATTTTTTGTGTTTTCTTTTTCTGTCTGAAGGGTACAACGTAGTGAAAACTAAAGAAGGTACCCTCCTGGAGTCTAACCCTCAGCTGACTGTCAAGGGAGTTGGGTGAGTATGTCGCTGGTTCAAAGGTCGTGGAAAATTTGCTTCATGCAGTCAGTCTTGTCTCTCTGCATGTCCACACAAACTGATGTGTAAAGCTCCACAAGAACTGACTTTGCTGACTGGCTTTTTTGTTTGGAGTCTTCAAGATTATAGATACCTCTTCTAGTTTCACTGAAACAGTTGCTTTGTGTTACATGATGAGTGTTGAGATCCAACTCCTACCACACTGTGAGGATTTCAGATTCTGAACAGGCAATATTGCTACTCATTATATCCAATTACCTGTAATCTGGGTTAAGATCTTAATTCAGTTTATTTTGTTGCGGTATTTGTTTATGTTTCTGTCTCTTGTGGCTTCGTAAATATGTCGATGCAGTGTTTTCCAGTTTGTGTCCATTGCATATTACTTCTTAGTGAATGTCTTGATACAAGCCTTGCTTTTTGTTTTTTTGTTTAAGAAAAATCTTTTGTTAGTGTAAACGCGAATTGTCATGTGGAAATTTGTTAGTAATGTTTGGGTAATGTTGTAATTTTTGCCACTGTGCAATTTATAGTTGATGAACATATATTATATCCTGTCTGTTTTGAAGAGCATCAGTGTGGGTGGTTGGAGGGCGCCACTGGTAGGTCCTTTTTCTTTACTTTCCCTTCTGTTATTTTTTTCTGTATGTCTTACTTTTTCTCAGCACTGGATGACCATTATTGCGTTTTATGGATGTGCTTCTCTTTATTCATACTCTAAAGTAAACTAATTGAATCTGCTGTTGTGTTGTGGAAACAGGTTTGACCGCACTCTGGGCGGGCTGGAGTTCACGCTGAGGCTGCGCTCGCACCTGGCCAAGGCCTTCAACAACCAGAAGAAAACGAAGACGCAGGTGGAGGAGAATAACCGAGCCATGGCCAAGCTGTTCAAAGAAGCGGAGCGAGTCAAGAAAGTCCTCAGCGCCAACAACGACCACACCGCTCAGGTCAATTTGAGTCTTTAAGAAAAAGCTTGTGCAGTCAAACTTTCTCTAATGGTTACTTGTACTTTTAAGTAAAGAGTAGCAAATCAGAATGAAAATTGCTAATAAATGTACAGAAAGAGAAAGACTGAAATAAATTGCAAAGGAAAAGCAAAGAGGTGAGACCTATAATAAACGCACTCCAAGTGCAGTCGAATCTTCGATGATGATCACCTGTACAAATGTGTGTGTGCCTGGAGAAAGGTCCCAGTTGTCGGCAAAGCTATTTTTGAGCAGCGGGTTGAAAAGGCCAAAAAAGTGATACCTGGTCACAAATTTGGTCCCATCAGGCATTTGTGTGTACTGATGGTCACTACCTATTTTCTCTTTTCACTTTTTCTTACATTATAATAATACTGCGTAAGACGTCCACATAAGACAACCATTTTTCTTCTTGGTATTGGGTGGCTGTCTTAAACACAAGTTTGATTGTATTTGTCTTCTTTTGATAATTCGGACTAACTCATATTGTACGTAACCATTGTGCTTTTCTTTACTCATAAGAAACTAAACTTAAGTCTCAGGTTACCTGTATAATTGTGTTGGTTGCCCTGTAAATATTGACAGGCAGGCCTGGCAACTGTCCGAATTTCTGGATACGCAAATAGGGAATTTGAGAGGATGTTTTTATCTCTCTACACCAAAAGTAATTCCACTTATGGAATTGTGTTTGTTGTTCCATAATTTGATTTTATAGCGTTGGTGGTCCCTGGTTAGAAAGCCGGGCCACTTATCTTTTTTGGGAGGGGGGGGTAAATGTTTTACTGTGCTCGCAACTGCATAATATGAGCGCACGGAATACATTAAACATTTTCAGTTGGTAGGGAATTTTGAATTTTGCCCAGTTGCTGGCTGAAGCCTACTCTTATCAATTTTTGGACATGTATCTATAGGCTACTATAGCAGATATATGTGCATGTGTATTTTACCCTCTAGCTGTCTGTTTCTTGAACTGGATTGATGGAAAATGTCATTCTGCATTGTTTGGATTGTTAGGGGACTCCACAATTTCAATTGTCCTTGATCTTGTAGGTGCTCTGGTCTGGTTTGCTCCTTCTTTTCTATCAAACATCTATTGTTTTTATCTCTCCTCCTCCTTCTTTTTTGTGTTTATTACTCTTGCAACATCTCTTATCTTCGGCACTTATATGACCTCATTGTGTTGCAAGTGCCGTAAAACTCTTAAAGTGGGTGGTTGGCGAGTGCTCTGGTGTGGTTTTCTTCTTCTTTCCTATCGAATGTAATCGTCCTTATCTCCCCTCCTTCTTTTTTATGTTTTTGTGCTACTCTCTTGTAACACCTCTAAACTTCTGGCGCTCATATGACCTTATGCAATTGTGAGCGCCGTGAAACTTTTACTAAAACAAGCAAAAACTCTGAAACAAAACTAAGTGGGTCGTTGGCAGGTGTTTTGTTGTGGTTTGCTCCTTTTTTCCTATCAAACATCTATCGTCCTTATATCTCTCCTCCTTTTTTGTGTATGTTACTGTCTTGTAAACATCTATTCTTCGGCTGTTGAGACTAGAGAGGTGAGCAGAGTAAGCCTGATTCCCCGTTTGGACTTCTCTGTTGACATCCACCCCTTGGCACTCATATGACCATATGCAGTTGCGAGCTCTGTGAAATCTTACTAAAATTAAACTAATCTATTCTTTGGCACTTATATGACCTTATTGTGTTGGAAGTGCCGTAAAACTCTTTGTAAAACTAAAACTAAACAAAACTAATACTAGATCTTATAGGTAGGCTTTGTGTCCTAATCAATGAATTCTCCAAAACGTGTTCAGGTGGAGGGTCTGTTGGAGGAGAAGGATTTCCGATCTCCCGTGACCCGGCCCGAGCTGGAGGAGATGTGCCAGGATCTGTTTGAGCGAGTCACCAAGCCTGTGGAGGAGGCGCTCAAGGTCTCCGAAATCACGCTGGTGAGTCGCTTTGTTGGCTGGTTTTTAAACCTTTCGTTGCCAGGGGGTATGCGTTCCTACTGTCAGCACTGATTATCAGCTGAGCTTGTTTCCCAGGACAGCAGCCTAATGTCTCAGTGTTAATGGAAGTGCAGTCTAGATCTAGCGCACTCATGATATATTTAGGACACCGGGTCTTTGATTGTCACTTTTCTTTCTCACTTTTGTTATTCCCCATTTCCTCCCATCTTACTCATAATTTCGAATAACCTGCACATCTAAGTCAAAGAGTGAATTTATTTTACTTTTTAAATTAATTTCTTGGAGGTTGGCGGGTGCTCTAGTTGGGTTTGCTCCTTCTTTCCTATCAAACATCTATCGTCCTTATCTCTACTCCTTTTTTGTGTTTGTTACTCTCTTGTAACACCTCTAATCGTCGGCACTTATATGACCGTATTGTGTTGCAAGTGCCGTAAAACCCTTACTAAAACTAAAAAATGTCATTTCGATGTTTACGTTTTACGAGAGCCTGCGGCCGCCTGCAAGCCTATGTCTGTGTTTATCGGTCCCCTTTGGTACGTCATAAGGCAAGGAAGGAGTTAATGCCATTAACCCAATGAATCCTTGGTTCCCAGGTGTACATCCACCCCGCAGCTCCCAAGCAAAATTCAAGAAAAACAGGCATGCTATTATTATTATGTTAGTATTCCTGCAAAAACATGAATGAAGTAATAACATTGTTCCTACCCTCCTATCTGCAATACTGCTGCTGGTGTGCCAATCTGTTTGTCTGTCTACTTCAGGGTAGGTGCGTGGTCTAAACAGGTCATCCCAAATCCTGAAATATCGGTGTCTTAGGGCATGGACCTTTTAGCTGCACCCCGATACAGCTAGGTCTCAGGTCATTGGGTTGACCCCTCAGTTCTGCGTTTTTGCCTTGTGTATGGTAAAAAACAAAAACGAAAAAGCCCAAAAGATTTTGCATTAGCTTCCATACTTTTTAGCAATACAGCTTTGAAACAACAAGGCAAAAATCTTTTGTTTTTTTTTGTGTGTATTTTGAGCAAGATAGTCTTTTTGGTTATTCAAAAAGTCATTTTATGATGCTCTTGTTTTGCACTTCTCTCTGCTATCCTCAACTTCTCGCCAGTCATCCGAAAATTTGACACAACATAGAGATAGGGACCCTGACTGAAACCCTCCCCCTTGTCCTTACAAAAAGAGTCTTTTTTTCTCTCTTGGTTAATGATCCTTTGGCTTTCTCAACAGCCGGAGATCAGCGAGGTTATTCTGATGGGCGGTGGCACCCGCACACCAAAAGTGCAAGAGCTGCTGCTGAAATTCCTTGGCAGGTTGGTTCTTTTGTGTTTTGCTTTTTTCTAAGTATGTTTGTTTTTTGTTTCTTATTTTGTGTGTGGATTTGATTTTTGTAAATTGGGAGAAATATCGCTGTGTAGCTTTGTATTACAGTACTCTCCAGTCTGCTGGAGTAGGTGGTTGGAGGACTCCTAAGGTTGGTCATTCTTTACTGTCTCTTGTTTTTTTTTTATCCCTGTGCTTGGGTGGCGTCTGTAACCTAGTGGTTAGGCTACAGAACTCGTTCTTGTAAGATTGCAGATTTGGGGGGGGGGGTTTGATCCTCAGCTCGGTTCGACGTTGTGTCAGTAGGAGAGACACTTTACAGGAATTTCCCATTTGGCTTGGTCCTTTCGGAGATGGACGTTAAACTCGGAGGGGGGATCTTGTGGCCTAGAGGTTAAGGTATTCGCCTCTTATTCAAAGGTCCCGAGTTCGAATCCGGGTAGCGACCGAAACATTTTCTTTTCTAAAATTGTCTCCTTTCACCTCCTTTCCTGCTCTCTAGCAATGTTCTGTCGTCTGCTTTCATCTCCACTTTCTGCCCCCATCCTCTCACCTCCTTTGCCTCATTTGGGCTCCTGACTCTTTCTGCAGCCTTTCTACTGCTGCTCCTTGGCTCCTTCTTACTGCTGTCTTTCAGCCACACCCCTGATCTTCTGGTAGGAAAGATTTACACCTTGCCTTCTCAGACAAGGGCGAAAAATCTTGGAGGTCGCGTGTGCAATTTGTGCAGTTTAAAGATCCCTTGGTGGTCCAAAATTGATGAAGAGTAGGCTTTGGCCGCAACCCGGGCAAAATTCAAAATTTTCTACCAACTGAAAATGTTTTTTGTGTCCTGCGTGCTCATATGATCGTATGCAGTTGTGAGCGCCACTCAAAGGGGAGGTCCCGCTTCTTGAATAACCTAATAGTGTTGATAGGGATGTTAAACCGATACTATGCCACCATTTTTGCTCTGTGCTTTCATCTTTAAGTCAAAACTGACTCAGTCAGTGTGCGGAAGTAGTTGTCTTGTGAATGATGATTATTGAGATCCAACTCCTATGACATAATGAGGATTTCAAAGTCTGACCAGACAGAATGGCTTCACAGAAATCATGTAATGACTGTCCCATTGTGTCTTGAAGGGTTTGGGTCGATGTTCAGACAAGCTGACTGCTTTTGGACTTTTAGAACAGATTTTGGTCTCCTTTCCTTCTTTTTCCCATCTTCCTTTTGCTTTCTTTTATATTATTCCAGGACTACGTTCCCTTCCTTCAAAATGACATTCTTATGTCTAACAGTGCATTCACCTAGTCAAAAGCAAAAGCAGAAGCAGATGTCCGTTTTAGTAGTAAATTGTTCTGTTCACTGTTTTGATCATGGACTACATGGAATAAAACATGAGAGAGAGGGAGAGGGAGAGAGAGAGAGAAGTGAGAAAAACAGAACCAAAAACTTCTGAATTTTTTCAACTGTTTCAATTAGTGGAGTGTTTCCTTTTCGGACCCCACATTTTTCACGAAAGTCGAAAGTCTTGTAATGACGATCATATTTTTATAATGCACTTTCCCACCCTACAGTCATACCTTTTTCAGAGGGACTGACTGGTCATGTGTTTTTTCCTCTTTCTCCCCCTTGAGTTTTTTTGAAATTTTAACCTTCCTGCTTATCTTCTCACTTTACTGAAGTGACTGTTCTTTTGTGGATGATGATCATTGAGATCCAACTCCTATGATATAATGAGGATTTCAAATTCTGAGCAAGTAAAATCCCCTCTTCATGTCTTAATTGCCCTGTTGCTGTTGTTGAGTTGTGAAATTGTCAATGTTCAGTTTCATTGAGCATGCCACTAAAAAATGCAAGAGGAACAAAAAACGGTAATTTCATGTATTAGTTTGAGAATTGGTTTTCTGTTCTTGTGATCTCTTCTTCATCCTTAAGTTTTAGCTACTCCTGGGTTCATAATTTCAAAGTTAGACATCAAAAGTTTTTTTTTGCGACACCATTATCATCACATGGGTGAAGAATCATTGTCCAAAAGTCGTTTTTGGGATGACACCGATTCGAGGTATCAAAATCTTGAATGACACGAATACAAATCACTGTATGGAGGGATGGCCTTATCTATATCAATTATTAGTTTCAGCTTTACTTTACAGTCTCAGTGTCGTATTGCTGGTGCTGATTTACCAGCTTTGGCATGAATGTGCTTTTGTTTAGCAGATGGTTGGAGGGTGCCACTGGTGCGTCCCCTACTTCTTTTCTTTCCCTTTATTGTTTCTATGTCTTGTTTCTTCCCTTCACTAGATGACCATTACTGATGAGTCAATGTTCTTTTCTTTACTCAAACTCAAATGCTTTTGTTCAGCTCAGATTCCAGCTGACTCAGCCCCTGTGCTGAAGCGGTTGTCTAGTGAATGATGATTATTGAGATCCAACTCCTATGACATAATGAGGATTTCAAAGTCTGACCAGACAGAATGGCTTCAGAGAAATCTTGTGATGATCACTGTCCTGGTGTGTCTTGAAGGGTTTAATTCAATCTTTCCCTTTTTTCTCACGGATCATCCATGATGGAATGTTGTGGTCATGGACTTAGAGAAGGTCGAAAATTAATTAAGAGCAGAGAAGGAAATAGACAGGCAGAATAGAAAAAGAGTGGGAGGCAGAGAGAGAGAAAGAGAGAAAGGTGGAAAAGAGAATGGGGACCAGCAGAGTTTTTCTAACCACATAAAGTGGAGTGTTGAATCTTTGGTGGCCAGTTTTTATTCTTCGAATATTGAACTTAAGAGTTGTATTCTATTACTTGTTCTTCACTCTTTCCTTTTTCTAAGTGACTGACACAGACATTTGGGCCCTATTTCTATCTCTCTCTCTCTCTCTCTCTCCCCTCTCCAGGTTTTTTAAAACTCTCCACTGCTGTCTTCTTACTCCCCTGAAAAGGTTATTGTCTTATGAATGATGATTATTGAGATCCAACTCCTATGACATAATGAGGATTTCAAAGTCTGACCAGACAGAATGGCTTCATAGAATCATGGGACCACTGTCCGTTGTGTCTGGATGAGTTTAATTTGATCTTTCCCCCTTTTCTCTTGGATCATCCATGATGGAATGTTGTGGTCACGGACTTAGAGAAGGTAGAAAATTAAGAACGGAAAGGAAAGAGAGGCAGGCAGAGAAAAAAAGAGAGGGAGGCAGAGAGAGAGAAAGAAAGAAAGGTGGAAAAGAGAATGGGGACCAGCAGAGTTTTTCTAACCACATAAAGTGGACTGTTGAATCTTTGATGACCAGTTTTTATTCTTCGAATATTGAACTTAAGAGTTGTATTCTATTACTTGTCTTTCACTTTTTCCTTTTCCTAAGTGACTGACACAGACATTTGGGTCCTGTTTCTCTCTCTCCTCTCCCCTCCCCAAGTTTTTTTAAAACTCTCCACTGCTGTC
Organism: Aplysia californica; assembly: GCF_000002075.1. Classification (NCBI taxonomy): domain Eukaryota; kingdom Metazoa; phylum Mollusca; class Gastropoda; order Aplysiida; family Aplysiidae; genus Aplysia; species Aplysia californica. The sequence continues at coordinate 398,955 of NW_004797853.1, read as the reverse complement.
TTCTTACTCCACTGAAAAGGTTATTGTCTTATGAATGATGATTATTGAGATCCAACTCCTATGACATAATGAGGATTTCAAAGTCTGACTAGACAGAATGGCTTCATAGAATCATGTGACCACTGTCCGTTGTGTCTGGAAGGGTTTAATTCAGTCTTTCCCCCTTTTCTCACGGATCATCCATGATGGAATGTTGTGGTCACGGAATTAGAGAAGGTAGAAAATTAAGAGCGGAAAGGAAAGATAGGCAGGCAGAGAGAAAAAGAGAGGGAGGCAGAGAGAGAGAGAGAGAGAGAGAGAAAGAAAGAAAGATGGAAAAGAGCATGGGAAATGGCAGACTTTTTTTAACCACATAAAGTGGAGTGTTGAATGTGCAGTCTCGGGTGACTTCAGTTTTTTTTTCTCGAATTTCGAACTTACAATTGTATCCTAATACTTGACCTTGACTCGCTTCTTTTTCTAAGTGATTGACAGACATTTGAATCCAGTTTCTCTCTCTCCCCCGCACTCCCCTCCCGAATTTTTTTTTTTTTACTCTACTGCTGTCTTCTTACCCCACCAAAGAAGTTATTTTCTTATGAATGATGATTATTGAGATCCAACTCCTATGACATAATGAGGATTTCAAAGTCTGACCAGACAGAATAGCTTCAGAGAAATTGTTTGATGACGACTGTCTGGAAGGGTTTAGTCTAATTCAATCTTCCCCTTTTTTCAAACTGATCTTCCATTTTAGAATGTTGGTGTCAACGGGACTTAAAAAGAAGGTAGAAAATAACTCCTGGAACATAATGAGGATTTCAAAGTCTGAACAAGCTAGATCTCTTGTTGTGGATTTTACCAGTTGTTTTAGGGATAGTGTTCTGTGAAGTTAAAATTTTTCAGTCAGCACACTGACTGAGCCAGTTGGAATCTTGAGCTGAACAAAAACATTTGTGTGTGAGTAAAGAGAAGCACATTGACACAATAATAGTCATAGACAAGAACAGTAGAGGGAACGAAAAGAAATAGACTGACCAGTGCTTTGAATTTTGTGTATCGGAGTTGCCTCAAATTTGTTATTATTTAAAGATCATAGATTTTGAATTTGATTTTTAAAGTTTTGTCTTATGCTGTGATGTTGCTGTTTCATTATCATGTTTCCTTTGCTAGCTCCCTTCTTGTCTTACTTTCCCCCCCCTGAACTAAATGAATTTTTTCATTTATTTAAAATTTGTTTCTCATTCCCTCTTAGGTTTCATTTTCTTTCATTTTTTTGTGGATCGTTGATGGGCGCTCTGGTGTAGTTTGCTCCTTCTTGCCTATTAAATAATTATAACTTATGCGGTTGTGAGCGCTGCAAAAAATCTATAATCATTATCTCTTCTTCTATTATTTGCTGTGCGGGTGGTTGAAGGGCGCCACTGGTAGGTCTTACTTCTTTACTTTCCCTCTGTTGTTTCTGTCTGTCTTTCTTTTTCCCCAGCACTAAATGGCCTCTATTGTGTTGATGTGCTTTTCTTTACTCACACAAATGAAAAAAAATCTGTTCTTTGGCTCTCTTGAAACACCTCTAATCTTCAGCCGTTTTTTTTTACCTACTTCTTTACTTTCCCTCTGTTTGTCTGTCTAACATTTTCCCCAGCACTAAATGACCGCAATTGTGTCGATGTGCTTCTCTTTACTCAAACAAACAAACAAACAAACAAATTATTACCTGTTTTTTGTGTTGCAAATGCCTTGACACTCTTACTAAAGCTTATAAACTTTCTTTTTCCCTCTTTGTCTCCAACAGATCTGAACTGGGCAAGAGCATCAACACAGATGAGGCCGCAGCCCTGGGGGCGGTCTACCAAGCTGCTTACCTGGGCAAAGGCTTCAAGGTCAAGAAGTTTGGTGTCAGAGAGGGGAACATCTACCCCATCAATGTGAGTACTGACTTTGTTAGATGGTTGCTGCCTAGAGATAGACGGGGAGGAGTGTGTGTGTTTGTGTGTGTGTGTTTGTGTGTGTGTGTGTGTGTGGGGGGGGGTGCTGTGTGGGTGTGGTTTTGTGTGGGTGTGTGTGTGTTTGTTACTCTCTTCAGCACTTATACGACCTTATTGTGTTGCAAGTGTTGTAAAAACGCTTATTAAAACAAGCTTTGTCTAGTCATGTTATGGGCTGGCTTCCTGAGTTTGTGAGTGTGTCCAATAAAAAGAACCAAGTTACTCACGTGCTGTATTTCATTCTATGTTCATTGTGTCCCCTTCTCACAGGTTGAGTTTGAGAAGCAGAAGACAGAGGAGAGTGGTGAGAAGAGCAAGGTGATCAAGCGCACCCTGTTTGGCCGCATGAACCCGTTCCCCCAGAAGAAAGTGATGACCTTCAACAAGCACACCAAGGACTTCCATTTTGACGTCCTCTACAGCAGCCTCGACTTCCTTTCTGAGGCCGACAAAGGGTGGGTTTTGCCACGGAGATGTTGCTTCAACAGTTACAGTACCGTCGGCGACTTTATTCACCAGGCCGCAGTATGCGCTCACTACCCCTGGTGACTTTAATCGCCAAAATAACCAGGCTCACAAAACATAAATAAACAATGAATGGACGCACTGTACTGAAGTAAATAGCAAAGGAAGTCACTCTATATGATTGGTGAATGGTTGATGAACCTCTATGAATTTTTAAAGCGTGTTTCTTGGGCTACCAAGGTTTTTTTTAATTCAAAGAAAAAAATCTACCATGGCTTCAGCATTCTATACTGGTGTGGTACTTGAGGGTTTTTCACTATATGAGCCAGCGGTACTGTGTTAAGACAGGGTGGTGGTTGCTAAGTATTTAGAATTTCGTGCGGCTGTCTCTCATCCTACTTGTCTGTTCGTGTCTCATAAGTTTGCCTTTGTTCTGTTGACCTCTGGTGAAAAGGTTGCCCCTGATGGGCAGGACAGTAGCAGCCATCTTCCTGAATGATTTTAATCCAACAAACCTGTGACACGGATATATTGGTGTGCGAGTTATACGCCCCCTCCCAGAAGCACCGATATATCGGTGTCTGCTAGTCTACCATAGAACAGTAGTCCAGTCCATACACGGGTAAAAAGGGGAAAAAATGATGTCATAAAGACTTGTAGGTTTGTGGTAACTACTGTAAAGGTCAAGGCAGCTCAAAGAAGAGGGAATTGGTGTGTGTGTGTGTGTGTGTGTGCGCGCGTGTTGGGGGGGCATTTTTACTCAGGAAGCCAGGGGATGTGTTATTTTGGGTTCTGGATGTCGGGGCTCATTGGGTTAAAGATGTGGATGAAGCTGTTACTTGTTGGTAACGATTTTTGTTATTATTTCAGTTTGAAGGAATTTTGGTGTTTCTTGGAAAAAATTGTATTGGCCTGCCTAGTCTAAAGTTGGTTTAATAATCCCCCTCCCTCTCCAAACACAAAAACCCACCCCTTCCTCCCCTTTTTCCTCCTTCCCCCTCCTCCTTCCCC